>NC_072003.2:59780537-60080641 GCF_028885655.2 Pongo abelii
GTCAGGAGTTTGAGACAAGCCTGGCCAACATGGCAAAGCCCTGCCTCTACTAAAAATACAAAATTTAGCTGGGCATGGTGGTGGGCACCTGTAATCTCAGCTACTATGGAGGCTGAGGCAGAAGAATAGCTTGAACCTGGGAGGCGGAGGTTGCAGTGAGCCGAGATAGTGCCATTGCACTCCAGCCTAGGAGACAGAGCGAGACTCTGTCCTCCGCCACCAAAAAAATTTTACTAAGTCTCTAGTTTTAATGTAACATATCTCATAATAATAAACATTATCTTACAGAAATTCAACCAGAAATTAACCTTCTTAATCACTGAATTGCTTTGTGAACACTACATAAAGCAAGTTTTTATGTATATAAAAGTAGACTGTGAATAAACCAAGACAGAAACTTAACAGTAAATGATTGGACAGTCATTTAAATTAGTAGCTCAAAAAGTCCCTAACTATGCTGTTAAAAAGTGGAGGCAAATAATTTATGGGAAGAAGTTCTTTTAAATAATTATTCAGAGACTCTTTCATGTACAGTTTAATGAACCCTAGGAATCTTTTTTTTGGTCATTTGTTAGTGATGCATGGATGTAAAATTGGGAAGTATTAAATCATAGACTGAAGGAAAAATACGTGTTGTATTCACACTTCGTTTTACTATTTGTTGTACTCTAGAAGCATATAAGAAATTGTTTAAAACATTACTTTGTGTAAGAAGTATCACAAAGCTGGAATATGGAAGATGACTTGGGAAATTGTTTGAAATATCTAAAGGTAATAAAAGGTGCTCAGCATTCAGAATCCCTGAAATAACCTCTACCTCACTTTAAACAGTCTGCCTCCCCTGAAGAAGAGTAGAAAGAACAAAGGACTGATGTTTAGCCATTTTATAGTGGCAAACTGCATAAACCCATAAGTATATGTATTGTTCACATTTATTTTAAAAAATAATAGAAGAAATGAAAAATATGCCCAATTTAATCATCTTTTCTGGAAAAACACAATGGTAAGTTCTTCTGATACTGATTTCAGATAGAATCCAAGTGCACATTCCTGCTCAGTGAAGAATATAATGCTTTCACACCACTTTTCTGTCCATAAAAGCTGACAGTGGAATGAGCACGATCTTAATAATATCCTCCAAATGAAAATGAAAATGAATGTCAAAAATAATGATGGGAGAGGGTTTCAAAGCTTGGAAGCCCAATTTTAGTGAGAGGAAGACAGCATTTCTAATAAATCCTTGTATTATTTATTTCAAAGTACCTCAGGCGGGATCTTTGTATAAAAATTGAGGCTGAAGATTTAAGGGTCGGTTTCAATAATTCTTAGAAATTAATTAATTAATATCTGTTTTCTACTCTAATGTGGGAATAAATCATAAAAATTAAAACTTTGCAGAGTCCTACTTTTCATTCTGTATCAAATCTACTAACATCCTGCCACCTCCATGCCTCCCAATACACCGGCATAAGCCTTTTACCAACAATCCACTTGCATCTTTCAAAAAATTATCCTTTGAAGCTATTACTTAGATCATAGAGTGCAAAGAAGAAATACAAGCACTAGAAGATGAAGAGGGGGCAGTATAAAAATAAAAAATTATAACATATGAACACATTCAACTGCATAGTAATCAGAAGCATATAGGCCAACTAGTTGAGAAACAAAAAACTAGAACCATACATTTCAATGGCATCATAAACTCACATCATATTTTTCTATAAAATAATAATAAAGAAGCCTGGGCACAGTCGCTCATGCCTGTAATCCCAGCACTTTGGGAGGCCAAGGCGGGTGGATCATGAGGTCAGGAGCTCAAGACCAGCCCCGCCAACGTGGTGAAACCCTGTCTCTACTAAAAATACAAAAAATTAGCCGGGTGTGATAGCAGGCACCTGTAATCCCAGCTACTCAGGAGGCTGAGGCAGGAGAATCGCTTGAACCTTGGGTGGTGGAAGTTGCAGTGAGCTGAGATCGCACCACTGCACTCCAGCCTAGGTGACAGAGCCAGACTCCATCTCAAATAATATCAATAATAATAATAATCATAACCTAGGCAGTTTGTGGTTCTATAAAGGAGGGGTGAAATGAAGAAAACCAAGCACTGAGTATGACTGATTTCTAGAATTCTTAAGTTCCACCCTTCAAAAGTTGTGCCATTGATGATATGTGTACCATTTATTTACTGTATTTATTTTCAGCTTATAATTTCATGATTATTACTTCTTATTTCTTATTACACCTATATTAAAATATAGGAAATAATATACCAACAGTTATCCAAATACTATCTAAAATAAGCTTGTACGATTCCTGGTAAATGTACCACTTATTGGAAAACACAGAGATCGATAAGCTTGTGACTATTTTTCCCCGTTTAGTCATTATAGAATTAAGTCTTGTTATGTATAAAATCCTTCACTAGGCATTGGAAAATAAAGACTAATTGGACATTGTCTTAGTTCTTGTGGCACTCAAGATCCAGTAGAAAAAAAAAAAAAAGAGAAACTTTATCAGTTTAGGCTGGATCATTCCTATGATCCCTTCCAATACTGATTCTATGATGTTCTGCCTCAAAGAAGCAAGTTGGAAGCTGGGCTTACAAAATATGTAGTCCTTTGACGTCTCGGATATCTCTAGAAGGACTGAACTTTCATCTGATATTCAAGATCTTGAAAGAGCAATTTAAGGGAAAAAAAGCTTCTTCCCAGAACGTATTATAAATCTATTAGATATATAGAAATAAAAGGTCACTGAGTTAAGTGAGCCAGGCAGTTTATATTCAAGAACAATATGTGTAGTTATGAATGTAATGAAATCTTTTGCTTCAAGAATTAATTTCCCCAATGTATAGTTGGCTGAATAATTGGCCCTGTGAACGCAGACAAGCTTTCTTATTTCTCAAAAGCAATATTGGCCAGTGCTCATTTGAACGCACATGACTTTTTCTGGGATGGCACATGCCATGTTCCTGTGAAGCAAATTGAGCTTGCGGTAGTTGTCTGCAAGTGGTAGAGACATGGGAAATATTCTGTCACTCAGCATCAATTTAGAATTTAATACCAAATATTCTTGTTGTCAAAAACTCTTAGTACATGAGTCCTAACATGGACAGCGCTTCAATTCTGATGTCACTGCCAAATTACTCTAGTTTAAGACAAAGGATATTTGTCTTAAACTAGATATTTAAGCCCTGATGCCTACTGCGGCTTGAATTTAGAGATATGCTTTCTATGTTCTGAAAAATTGCCTTTGAAATGAGTTTCTCTAAATTTATGTTTAAGATACAGGAAGCAATTTAGTATTTTGGTTCTATTAACCTCCTTTGAAACCACAAATTTGTTTTAATTTCAAGTGCTCTTACAATGACAAAGTCAAATGAGTGCTTTCTTGAGGAAAGTGTTTAGCATAATAGTGGATGGTGTTGTCATTATCGGAAGGGAGAATTTTCTGTCTCATTTGTCAACTTCACACTGTGAACCCCCAAAAGAGTTGTCTTCAACACAAAATAATTGCCCTTGTTGCTTCTTTTCACAGAGTTCTCCCCACATCATTAATGGCATGGGAATTAGGAGGAGGTCATCTGACTCACATGGATCACCATATAATTCCTTCTGGAGAACAGGTAAGTTCTTGGTCAAAGAATTCAGGGACACTTCTCTAGACTATTTTTTAGAAAGCAATAACTCTGAAGAGTAAGAGAGATATATTTGAAATTACTGTAGCCCTATGTCTAAGAAAGCTATATAACAGGGTGAAAAATCAGTTAAGGAAAAGGAGACAGAGAAGAAGAAAGACAAGGATTGAGGGGGAGGATGAGGAAGAGGAGAAGGAGGAGAAGAAATAGAAGGTGGAGGAGAAGGAGAGCAATCCTAAAAATAAAAAAAAACTTCTTCTTTCTATTTTGTTATATGTGGAAATTATTGTGGACATAAGAAACAAAGAATTGAGAAAAGCCTGAGTTGTAAAGGGGGAAAACAAATAACTTTGTAATGAAATAATTTCAGGTTTGAATTTTCTTAGCCATTGGAATTTAGCCAGGGTGGTTAACTTATCTGCTCTAAGATTTCTAATTTGAAAAGATGAAAATAATATTTGGCATATTTTGGTTGATAAATTCTTAATAAAGTGTTTAGTATCTACTAAGTGCTTGAAAGGGATCTCTATAATCAATAATACCATTATCTATGGCACATAGAGGTGATATAGTCATGCTTTAGGCATAAGCAGACATTCCTGCATGATGAAACTTACAGGAATGATGCTCCCAAAGAGAAAAGCGAAGGAGTTCATACTCTTGATGACCTCCTTACTCCTTACCATCCATTAAAACTCAGGATCAGGCAAAACCTCACAAGAACATGTGGTTTCTTGAATTTATAAAACCTAAACTTTTGATATCTGGGGAAACTATTTACCACCTGATTCAGGAGTTCCCAGAAGCAACATTAAGCAGAGGATCACAACTGCCTGGATATTTTTTGCTCTTGGACAAGTAATCATAACTTGAAAAGATTAGTGGATCTTGGCACTACATATTTAATTTTGACTCTTTTTGACTATCACATCACTTTTAGCCACTAATTAGTAAAAATTAGCTCCTACCATGGGTATCTTTTTATTTTGGAATGGATATCTGTTAGTCTTTCCGCTAGCATTTTTTTTCTTGGATACTATCGGCCCTGCCCTCAGAAACAAATGAAATCTTTAAACTCGAAGTGAACCTTAAGCTAATCAATGTTAGAGGTTCTCAAGTTTTTTAAAAATAAATCAATATCTCCAATAAAAGTCTCAATCAGATGACTAATACATAAAACAGGTGAAAATAAACTTGCTTTGTTTGAAGTAGCATAGTAGCATGAGTTTGGTGTTCTATTCACATATCCTTTCTTCACTGCACAAAATCTGTTATTTTTGTTGGTCTTATGAGCTGCCCATTGCATAGAACGCAGCTGTACAGAAAGTTGTGGCCCAAAGTTTTGGATTACATGAAGTTTGCCAGGTGAAGGTCATTAAGGGGAAGGTTTGAAGTGAGAATGTTATATAAACTGCATGCTGTTTGCAAGCAGTTGCAGTTTGTCTGTCCAGTCCACTGCCAATGGACCATATGTAAGGTGGATATGTTTTCCAGCTGACCACCAATGGACTGTAGGAAAGCAGATATTGTGTCTAGCCCATCACCACTGGACCAATCCTGTACATCAGGTGGTTCTCCTGTCCAGCCTGTCACCACTGGACTCTCCCCTGTATGTGAGCCCCTAATAAAATGCCATGTCTCCAAAAAAATTTCATTTTTATTTTTTATAAAATCATTGTTTTCTTTAAAGAATTATTTACACCTTAGTTCATGTATCTCTATGGAGGTTATCAGGCATGTTTCCTCTTCCATCTCATCATCCTGACAACCTAGACTGACCTGTCATATTACACTGTCCCTCTTGCCTGTTGGAATGACAGCAAGACATGTCTTATCTTTACTGTGATTTGGTTATATGGATGCTAGAGAGGGCATGATCATACGTCATTGAAATCAAAAGTTGAGCTAGGTGTGGTGGTGCATGCCTGTAGTCCCAGCTACGAAGGCTGAGGTGGGAGAATTGCTTGAGCCCAGGAGTTCGAGGCTGCAGTGAGCTATGATCATAACACTGCACTCCAACTTGAGCGACAGAATGAAATCCTGTCTCAAAAACAAACAAACAAAAACTAATTATTTTTTAAAATTAATAAAACCAAACAAAAAACAAAGTTGTAAGTTGTTAGACTTAGAGTAGCTTAACACAGCATGATGCTTCCTGATAATAAAGTGAGCACAAAGAGAGTAATTTAGTCAAGAATCCCAGTTGCATGATTTTACTACTAGATCCAGATGGCCCAAGCCGAGATCTCACTCCCCCATATGTTTGAGTACTGGTGTATTGTTAGTTACTTAATAGTTTTTAGATTTATTTTACTTATTGATGTATCCTTCAGTGGTTCCTGAAAGAGACCTGAGACCCTCTTCTTCACCTCATTTTCTTCATCATTCTCTGGCTTAGACATGGATCTCATTCATTCTAAAGTAACAGTTTTCTATAATGACATGCATTCCATAAAAACTAGCAAGATTTTCTTTAAAAGTCCATATATAGCAATTTCCAGAAAGAGAAGCTATTTATCTTTCTAAAATATTTGTTGTACAGGAACTGGAAATGTACACAATTAACTGGCCATGATGGAGATTAATGTATCATACAAATATAGGGGAATATCATTACCAGTCGTTTCTTCAGATTATACATGAATCATTTCAAAATTCACCTTGAGTATAATTTCTTAGCAAATGCCAAGAAACCAAATGTAGTATTTTCAAATTAACCGGGATATCAGAATGGAACAATACTACACACACACACACACACACACACA
The DNA here is from genome assembly GCF_028885655.2 of Pongo abelii. NCBI lineage: Eukaryota > Metazoa > Chordata > Mammalia > Primates > Hominidae > Pongo > Pongo abelii. The sequence continues at coordinate 59,786,943 of NC_072003.2, forward strand.
CACACACACACCCCTCACAAAATATGTTCCTCTTTGTTACTCTGTATTTTGTGAAGATATCATGTGTTTTACTTTTTCTTTAAACAATGGAAACAAGTGAAGCATACTAATTAAGAAAGGGATCTATGTACTCCTACATCTTTAAGACTTCAAAATAATTATTAGATGGTCATTCAGATCAAACTTGAGTAAATCGTGAGGTTATTAGAAAGGTCGTTATCATTTCTTTATTCGTTAATTATTGCTTTAAGTGTCTTTGAACTACTTAACATTTACTAGTACAGGGTAATTTGGTATTTTCTTGATTATCTGGATTCTAAGTGTCAAAGGCATCTTAATTCATTTGTTGTTCAACATATGTTGATCTTGTGCGTACTATGTGCCAGGTTCCCTGTTGGGTATTAAATGATACAACAGCAAACACAAAGTCAGATAGGTTCCTGTCCTCAAGAAACTAACTACAGTATTCCAAATTCAATATAAACCTTTTGCATTTAATTATTGAAACTATTCATGTTCTTTAAAAGCTCAAAATGTGGAGACAAGGGCAATAATAAAAAATGTTAATGCTATATGATTCATTCATATTAGTTTTTAAAAATATTTTCTATGTGCCAGGCACTGTATTAGATGTTGAGGATATAGTGACTTGCAAAAAAAATCCTGCTCTTATGATCTAGTGGGAAAAATTAAATAGTTGAATAATTTCAATATTAGACAGTAGATCCAGAGCTACCTCTGCAACATCATATATAGGATATTCTGTCAGCATACCTGAAGTGTGCAATTCAGAGAAGCAGCAGCAGCACATGTGTTGAAGAATGACTCAAAGGCAGCCAGGCAAAGAGTGGTCCAAAGTGGAAAAATGATCAAGGGATAGGGGATGAGGCCCCATATTGTAGAAGATAGCATAGAATAGAAGAGATAGAGAAGAGTGAAATAAGGATATAGGGATGAGCTATAGCCTAATCATGAAGGTCTCTGTAAGCTTTCCTAAGATATTTGGAATCGATGAAAAAGGTAAAGGCCAATACTAAAGAGTTTTAAGCCAGGGAATTGTGATTAATTTTTCACCTTAGATACTAGCTGCTGTATGGAAATGGTTTGATACAGAAACTATTCATATGTTGCATAAAATGCACAGATAGAGAGATATGCTTTGGAATTATGAGCAGAGTCTTAGGGTAGTAGTTTTAATGCATGCACCCAGACATTCTCCAGTTGTGTACCCTTTATATTATAACATTCTCTAGGTTAGTCCTAGGGTATGCCTAGTAGATCAAAAAAGTAGTGGTGTAAAGCATTGTAAATCAAAGAAATCCATTTCTTGTTCAAATTCAAATGCTTAGCAAACTCTGCCCTACTACTAGCAATTGCTTTAGTGGAGAGTTAAGATGCCTAATGTAATTAAAGCCATACAAATAAGCATTTCAGCAAATAAATATTTAAATGCCAGCAAGTGTAAAACTATTAATACTATATAACTCTTAATATTGTTAAGGTGCTGTGAGGATGATCTAATTTGATCCTCTCCACAACCCTATGAGATATAGACAATTATTTTTTAAATCACCTATTGAACAAACTGAAATTCAGAAAGATTAAGTAAGTTGGCCAGGCATACAGCTAGTGGGCAGAAAGGCCAGGATTCAAAACCAGATTGGTTTTATTTCTCCTTTAAAAAAGCAGAAGTGAGCTTACTTTTATGAAAACTATGGGACAGAAACTCCTGAAATGACAGAGTCAATTCCTAGATTTTTGCCTTAAGTTTTTGACCCTTGATCTCTTAAATAGGAAAAGATATTGGGATGACTTTTTTCCATCTCTCTGTACAGAAAAAATGCAGAAGAGGAAACCTCCATTTGTGAAGCTATGGCAAGGGAGTCTCCCCACCCCGTGCTCCAACACAGTCTGGAGATAAAGTAAGTTTGAGAAGCTAGAAAGGGTTTTTTTCCCATTATCTCCCAAACACTGTCATTTGGCTGCATGCAGATTTCACTCTGGTTTTGGCAAATGTGTCCCTTTATCTAACAATAAACAATTATATTGAAAAGCAAGATTGGAGAAAAATATGTATGGTATCACTATTAAAACTTTGTGATGATCTTATCAACAAAATTGAAGTTAAACCCTTGATTTATTGTATGTTTTATTATGTCTTCGCCCCAGGGAAGGTAATTTGACTTTCTTGATGTTGCCTTCTTTTTCTCTCCTTTCAAAGCTATGATTAAGAACTAATTTATTTAGATCTGTCTGTGATTAGTTGCATGATTCTGCTCCTTGTTGAAATTAATTTTGAGACACTTTAATTGATAGTACTTGTACTATATTTAATGCATTTTGAGGTGCTAGAATAAAAATGTTGCTTGTTGAAATATTCACGTATTCACTCTGCTAGCTAGAACACTGATGTATTCTATATCATCTTTTTTTTCTTGATTTTATGGAGGAAGAAGATTTAAGTCAATTGTTTGGTTTATTTTCATTTGTATTAGGGAAAAATAAGAAAAATTATTTTACAAAATAATACAGTTGCTCTTAAGGACCATAAATGGGCTTTGTGAAGCTTTTGAAATTATGTAAGCATGTGTGCATGTGCACATGCACACACACACACACACAGATTACTGGGAATGTATCATATAGGTACTTTACTTCAAAAATTTTCAGTGCCTAATCTACTTTTGTATGCTACATGTTTATTAAATCATCTATTTGCTTTAAAAAATACACACTAAGATAATCAATGTCTAAATCACAATTCCTAGGATTTGTGTTTTGAGGCTTATCTAGGATTCAGATCCAAGGTATAATCAGGCTTACACTATACAACAGGGATTTTGCTAGATATATTAACTAGGTGTCTTTTAACCCTCATGAAAGCTTTGTGAGGTTGCATTGCCATGACTATTTTCAAGATGAAAAGATTGAAAAGTTAAATTGACATATAGGTGCTGGCTATTAATTACAGGTTTAGCCATGCTCAAACATTTCAGAAGCTTATATATTTTTATAAATATAATAAGGTCTTTTCTGTTATATTCCTGAATTTTGTTATATTATTTTTTCAGTTAACATCTTCTTGACTTTTCAATTTATTTGTTTTCCATGAGAGATTTGTGTTACAAGCAAAATACATATAGATTCAAATTTATTGTTCTGTTTTATTCTTGAATGTTGTATTGTTAGAAATTATCAGGAAATTTGAATTTTCTGGTCTTCTATCTTTTTCCTCTGAGGAAATATGATGTTACTAACTCATCACTCACTAAACTGTATTAAATACCACATTGCATACTTTTGACATTCATCATAATAATCAAGCAACTTGTACCGCCTAGTATTTTATTGAACGATCTTTCGTATTATAATGTTATAGTCAAATATTGTATATTTTAAAGTATTTTAAAATCATTCCACTTTGTGACTGAAAGTATCCTGACAGAAATGCATAGGGGAAAGAGCAATGCAATTTAAATGTCACATTTATCCCTTACAGTAAATTCTACATCCAGGCAGTTGTAGTCTCAGGGAGGTTTTTCTCTGTTAGGTATCAGCTCTCTGTTAGTTCATACTATAACTTTCACAAAGACTTTCAGAGGCATAGGAAACATATGACTTTAGAATTTGGGCAGTTACAGGCAGACTTTAAAAAATAGCTATTATTATTATTTACTTAATGTGCTAGAGAGCAACCTCTGTACATTTTTCTTTGGAAGTTGATATTTTTCATCTAGATACTTGCTCCATACCCTAGTGAAAGGGTGGGAGCTTTCCTAGATTAGTACACCTTGTGTATCTTTTTCTTAGAAAAATTAGAAATGCTTAAAAAATAAAGCAATGTCTAGCCTAAAACTGCTCAATAATATCTAGTTTTATTTTCCTTCCAGACCTCTCCCAGACAGGAAGCTTACATTTCCCTGCCACTTTGAAGTTAGGCATGGTCACCTGAACTTCTTTGCCCAATGAAATGTGAATGTAATAAGATGATGTATATGACTGCTAGGTGAATGCATTTAATCACTGGTGGTGTCCCTCCTCTCTATTTCTGGGTTTCTTATTAATGGAAGCATTACAAGCTGATTTGGAAGTGCAATGCTAAGCCATCACTTAGAGGACAGTTGCTCTAGAGAATCTTCCCACTTACCACCAATTCACTGTGAGCAGGAAACAAAGCTTTGTTGTGTTATGTCTTTAAAATTTGGGGTTGGCTGTTAGCTTATCATGATGTAGCCTATCCTTTGTTTTAGGATTGACAATACAATCCCAAGATGATGCTTTGCCATTAGACATATAATAAGGGCATCAATATAGCCTAAATTTTAGTTCAAAAGAACACTCTCTTTTTACAGATTGTTAATTAATATATAAACATCCTCCTCCTTTTTCCTCAACATTTCATCTACACTTTTCCCAGCACTGTTAGTATTTTCCCTGCTATGTGTGAAGACTTTAGAATATGTAGAATAGCAGAATATGTATATGAATAAGAAACAATAAAATACTGTTTCAAAGTTTAAAATGAGAAAGCATCTCTCCAATTCGCATGGCCCATCCAACTAAGCAAAATAATGCCAAAGTCACTCAATAAATAGTTAATGGAAACCTTGAATTCATAACTATCTGATCCTAAACTTCACATTATTTGCACTAAAATCATAACCTTTTCCTAGCTAATGAAACCTAGCTTCTAAAGTTGCCATGAGGCTTAAATGGGATATCATGTGCAAAGCAACCAGTCCAGATTCTGGCATCAAGAAATTCTCAATAAATGTTAATTTATCTTCAGAAAAACTCAAGATGCCCCTTAAATTTTAATCAGGTACCCTTACATATTAAAATTATCAAACAGCAATCATTATGGTCCTCAGTGATTAGTGTCTTTTCCACAATAGATCATAGTGCTCTTTCCAGACCTTTAAAATTAAATTAAAACTTAATCCCGCATCCTTTTGTTTCAGCTTGCTGAAATCTGAACCTGTGCCTGAATCTGGATTACAAAATAACTAAAATATATAGTGGACTTTATTTACATGAGACTGTTTTCTAGTTGAGATCACTCCTTTTGGCATTATGTTGATAAATTGTGGAGTAATCTGTTCCCAAATTCCAACTCCATCAGCAAAATCACTTTAAGTAGCCTTGATAAAACACACACACACACACACACACACACGAGATATATAGAGAGTCTGAACTTTCCAACTATATTTAAATGTACACACATCTTTACTTTTATTGATCTGTACTTTTGATATTGATTTAATCTTTAGGATACATTTCATTGTCTCCTAAACATGGCATTTTATTTATTTTTGTTACATCTCCAGGCAAAACCTCCAGTTTCATGGTTTATATTAGAGATTGGTTAATGAAATATATATTTCAGGTGAATGATAAGCAAAAAGTTGGGGTGGATTTGACGTCCATTAGGCAACCCAGGCAAGGTTGACATTTTTTTGTTTTTCTTTTGTAATATTGATGCAGTTTTCCCTGTGTTAAGCTATTTAGTACACCAAAAGCATATGAATACAGCATATTTAAAAAGCATATTTACTTGTTTTACTTTTTTAGTACTTACTGAATATTTATCACTGAGTTTCTACTTGTAGATTAGGAAATGCATTTAGAAACACTCAGAACATTGAAATTTAAAGTGTTTTTAAGCAACATTTTCTTATGCCCTTTCAGTTTGCACAGATGAAACCTAAGATGTAGAAAGAGACTACATGAAAACAATGTGTTTGCTTATAGCTTACAACTTGTCATAGCCATATCCCTACTTAGGAAGTGGAGTGCAGACAGGTAGTTTCAGCCTCTGAGAAGAAATAAGACTTACCCTTTCCTGAACACTTCACATGAATTCTGGACTCTAGCATGACTGAATCTTTCCTCTTATACTTACTAGCTGTATAAGGAATCTTAAATATTTCTGGAACGAGATAAAACATAAATAGGCAAACAATCACAGGAAACAACTACAAACAAACACATTAAACTAAACTAAATTAGTTATATTGCCTTTAAAAGATTCACTTAAGCTATCTCATTCTTAGTGTCTCATCTTTCCCATTGGGTTGTTGAGAAATCAAATGTGAATGCATTATAAAGGGTAAAGTACTTTTCCAATGTAAGCCAGACTTGGCATCCAGATGGACACAAGGGATTTTAAATATGCAAAGTGAAACTTTGGAATATTGAATTGCAGGGTATAACGATAAACTTTCTACTCTAAGAATGTGAACTCTGCTGCTAAATTGCCTGGAATTTAATCTCAGCTGCTTGATTTACTAGCTGTAAACTGACCTTGAACATGCTACTTAATCTCCCTGTGTCAAGGATTTTTCACCCTTGAAAAAGATGGGATAATAATACTTCTGAATTCATAAATTTATCATATAAAGTAAATAAGGTATTACATAAAAAATTACTAGGAGAGCCAGGCAGCTTTGCATGTAGTATGCAATGTACAATGAACATAAACTAACACACTTTTTACTGTTGTTTCACTATTATTATTTTCAGACCGCTAGGAACCTCAAGCCACTTTAAGTTCCACATGGCTTCTGACTAAAAGTTATATAAGAAAATCTTTTTTGCATGTAGTCGATGATGTGGGCTTGATTTATTGTTTCTTTAGCCACTGCTATGTATGATGGTAGCATCTCCACATTTTAACTGAGCTTCATCATCATGTCCATAATTCGCACTCCATATCTTAGGCCCTGGCTAGGCTCTGCTCACAGCTTTCATCAGTTTAACTTCATATATTTTAGACTTTTGGTAATCAGGCCATGTAGCCACTTTTTAATTTAATCTCTAGGAATTTCTCACATTCTGAACAGCTTGGAGCAGGGTATTCTCTGTGACAAGAAGAAGACAGCATTTCAAATGTGAAGAATGCTCTTTTCTTTCCTTGCTCTCACACTGTGGGCAGCAACCTCATCTCTCCCTGCCCCCAGCCCATATAGTTACTACAGAATTTGAATGCAATTTTCAAATCAAGATTTAACTAATCTCAATTCCATGCAGTGAAACTCACATCATGATATATCATTGAGCAGAAATCCATTTAATTTGTATTAATCTAATACTATATTTTGAAAGATCACTTTGCTTGACTGTTAACAGTGCTGGTAAACTAATAATTATGCACAGGATTGATTAATTACATTTGGCTGTTAACAATTTGATTTTACCATTTTAGCTTGACATTTATCGAAGGTTTGTCTGCTGTTAGGCTGATGATTTGAATGATACATGTTAACTGATTTGCATCCATCATTCCTTTTCATTACTCATATTAACTGTATTTGTAAGCATTGGGTAGTCTATAGTAGGCATTCAAGAGGTACTTCGGAAACCAATCTGTACCCAAATCTTTGCTTTATTGCTATAGATAATTAAACAGTTCCAACTTATAGACACAAAGAATGACTTGGGATTCAAATTAAAACGAGTTTAAATAGGCTGCAAAAGCTTTCCTCAGCAGAGTGACTTCTGCATTAAAAAGCCAAATTAATGCATATCACCATTCAGGCAGAGGAACCACCATTTTCTACCCTCTAAGCTGTAATGTCTACTCTTAAAAAATATAATAGAATTTACATAAAATATTAAGTGAATTGCATATTATATCACTGCACATCGTACCTGTTTGATACATAAAAGTAAAAACTTGTTTAGCTTCTTATCTTTTGTTAGTAAAAAGTAAAAACTTGTTTAGCTTATTATCTTTTGTTAGTACAATATCCATCAGATCATGCTCAATTGTGCTTAAAAGACAAAACTAATATTATCTAAGCCTTAAAACATTCATGTATTCATTCAATAAATCAATTATTTGTCTATTTATGCATTCATTCAGCTACTTGCTGGACTCTGCTAGCCCCTGGTTGGCATTTATTAATTATCTATTTTCCATCCATTTCCCTTTTTTTCCTTCCCAAAAATACTCTATATTTTCCAGTCAAGCAATTTTGTACATTTTCGTTTCTAGACGTGGATCCTGATTAACTTAAGCTAATCAAAATTACCATCACTCTGTCCACAGTGATAGGCTCAGACTGAACTTCAAGGCCAAAATTCTCAGTAACGATGTAAGAGCTATGGGTATCTCTATATCAAATGCCATAGCACGTTCTTTCACTATCCTGGAATTTCCTAGAAATAAACAAGGGAGAGAGAGAGAGAGAAACAAAAATACAGCAAACAAAACCGACCACCATATTAACAATTGTTATTAATAAAGGTTAATATTTATCATTTACTTTTGTTTGTGTTTGTTTTTGAGATGGAGTCTTGCTCTGAAGCCGAGGCTGGAGTGCAGTGGTACAATCTCTGCTGATGGCAACCTCTGCCTCCCGTGTTCAAGCGATTCTCCTGCCTCAGCCTCCCAAGTGGCTGGGATTACATGCGTGTGCCACCATGCCAGGCTAATTTTTATATTTTTAGTGGAGTCGGGGTTTTGCCATGTTGGCCAGACTGGTCTGGAACTCCTGACCTCAGGATATGCACCCGCCTTGGCCTCCCAAAGTGCTGGGATTACAGGAGTGAGCCACTGTGCCTGACCATTTTCATTTACTTTGTATTAGATATCGACTGAAATAATAAAGTTGTGTGACAGACAACACAAAATCTCAGTAGAATAATAAGCAGTTATGCTCAGATATCAGGGATGGTCCTGTACACAGCTTCTCTGTTTCTCACTTGTTGTACTCAGATATCTGGAGTTTGGCTAGCTGTCAGCTGATTACAACGGCCTTGATTAGACTGGTTGGAGTGACTCACCTCTAATCTGTCTCTCATCCTCCTCCTGGGGCCACTGGCTTAGCCCAGGCATGTCCTTCACATGGCAATAGAGAGGGAAAGAGTGAAGAAGCCCGAGAGCCCTTCTAACTCTCCTTTTGTGTGATGCCTGTTAAGATTCACTTGGCCCAAAGCAAACATGGCTGAACTGAGACTCAGAAAGGGAAGACGCTACAAAGTAGATGGCAAAGCGGCTAGAACCAGGAAGTGTTGAAGAATTGGGGCCATTATTATCATCTGCAATATATTTAATTTTTACAAAAGCTACAATACAAAAAAAATGTTTCTACAGTGACCTCAACTGCTCCTGTTTTTATTTCTCTATCAGAATCTTACAATTTATTTTCTCCTTTCTCTTTCATGGTTATCATTCTGTACCATTTAATTTAGCTACCGCCACATATAATCATTGTACTACTCCTTAGGGCCACCCGAGTACATAGTTTGTGGGGAGAATGATACTTTCCTTGCCTGGAAGACCCCTTCCCCTGCAGGAAAATCAAGGTAAAATAGAGAAACGGACGATATAATAGGATGAAAAGAAGTCTGCATTGTGGAATTATATTTTTTTAATCTTATAGTTTTTATTTAACATTTAGGAGTTTAGGAATGTGTTTGTATACTTCACTCCCCAATTTCTTCCAATGTACTGTGAAAGCCAACATCACTTTAGCTTGGAACACTATTTGGTAGATCATATTTGATAACATATTTGAGAGTCCCAGGCCAGCATTTTGATTCCTGTGTGATAAATAAAGGTAAACACATTTTTCTTCTCAACTCTCCCTCTCTGTGTAGATAGAAACATATAGGTTACTTTTTTTTTCTAGCACGTGTACATGCCTCAGGCCTAAAAAGAATTTATCTCAATGAAAAAAGCTGTTTTACTTTTCTTCCATTTCAGAAACTATTACCAGGATACAATTATGAGCCATTCTTTTCATTAAAATACCGAACTCTGCCAATCTGTTTTGATTTTTAATTGTATCTTTTACAACATGATGCCAAAGTGCTTTCTTCTCTAGCATCGGCCAAGAAAGGTGTGTAGAGACAGGTACATAAAAGGGTAGCCTGACTGTCTTGTCCATTTGGGAATCGTGTCTTGCCATCTGCTTTTAGATGTATTCTGTTTCCTGTTAAAAATCCAAGTACCCTCTAGCCACAGGTTCCACACAGAGCTTCTAATAAGGTGAACTTTGCTTTAGGATTTCTCTGTTGTGCATGAAGTATTCCTTTCCTGCTAAGGTCACCCTTCTTGCTCCAGGTGCTGATTTTTTGTGCTGCTCTTGATTTACTTATATTGATAGTGGAGTCCTTGGTATGTGTTATATTGAAATATTACTACTGTATGAACTGTAACATTAAATTTCTAATCTAATCAATCAATGGCATATACATGCAGTAGATGCTTGGCTAGTAAAAAGATTAATTACCATGTGCAATGAAAACTAACTCTCTATAAGGTGAAATACTGCATGTCTCTCACAGAAAGATGGAAGCCTGAACACTGTGTTAAGCTAATGACTACTTCTGCCATTCAACCATATGGATTGCCTTTAAGACAAACTGAAATGAAGATTAAAGGCATGTAAAATCAACTCTCTATTAAAGCAGTTAGGGCTTTTCTCCAGATTCGACAGGAATATTATGCAATCTGTTGTGAAACCAGGCACTTGTCTCCCAGATGGTGCCCAGAATCTATCTAAGCAAACACTTCTTCCCTGTTCTGCGTAACAAACTGGGCATATTTTTTATTTTCTGTGCTTGATTATGCATCTGAAGACATTTACACAAGAAGGATCTTGTTGAGTTGTTGTGGATTTGGGTTGTAAAACTTCACAATATTGTGGTGTTATACATTTTTGAGAGCAAACCTGAAGTTATAAAGTAAAAGATGATGTCATTTTCTGAGCTGTACTATGTCCGTGATTTTTTAGCTTTTCTTTTCCAAAAATATTCTGCATGCTACTATTTAGAAAGTAAGGCCATGAATCTCCCAGATTGTTGATAATCTCCTGTTAATTAATGTGGACATGATTAATTTGTTGGAGGCCTATTGTGAAATAAGTTATTGGTAGTAGGGTACATGATTTTAATTATTATTGGAAGAATTTTGTACAGAAAGATTTTTATCATTTGAATGAATGCCTGAAACAGTTATAATTTTTTTCTAGATGTACAGCAAATATTCTTGTTTTATATATATGAAATCCTGATTGTTGGTGAACACTATTGGGCATAAAGATAAGGCTACATTCTCCTCGACATCTTTCCCACCTATTTTACCTGGGTCTCCTTTCTTTCTTCATATCCAGCATTCAATCTTGTCTTTCTTTGGTTTGACTGACTCCTTGCATCCTCATGCTCACCTCAGATTACACAAAGAGTTTCTCATCACTTAGAATTGAGTTAGGTGCATATTATTTTCTTCTAAGTTCCCTGGAATTTACTGTTTCAGACATAGCACATTGTCTGCTGCAAAAAGTGAGTCTATAAAGAAGACAAATGAACTGTATTTAAACTTTATCTTCTATTTCTTCGGTCTTTAGCCAGCAAAATTTTGGTCCATGATAGGCACTCATATATTTTTGTGTGCTTGCTTGCTTGATTGGCTATATATCAATGAATAATGAATGAATACATGAATAAATTGAGGACATCAGCTTGATTGGCTATATATCAATGAATAAGAAATGAATAAATGAATAAATTAATGACATCACTTGTCATTGATTTATTGTATATATAAAATATAAAAAAATATAATATATATATAAGAAATATATATGAATGTATAATATATAAGAAATATATATAAGATATATATATATAAGATATATATATATTTCTGCTTTTGACATGTAAAGACCTTGGAAACATTGCTCCCACCCTTACAACAAGAAAAAAAATAGCTGAACAAACTGAAAATCAATGATTTTTCTTAAATCCTTCTGAGAATTGAGGTCACACAACAAATCACCACCCCAAAAACTGGGGAGGCAGGCTAATACAGAGAATATACACCAATTTACTTGAAGTAGAAATCACAAGAGCCTGGAACTGATAGAAACATTTAAATGTATTGCCGGAGGCTGAATTTGGACTAGTTTAGAAGTTAAAACTCTGGAGGGGGCCAAGCAAAGGGAGGCCTCCACACTTTTGTAGGTTTTACCTCCAGGAGCCCCACCAAGTTTTCATGGTGAAAATTGGAGAAAAATCCCCTCAAGTTTGGTCAGGGTGAAGGTGAAAGTAACAATTTTGAAATATGCCCAGATCTTCCTGTAAAACAAAGGCATACTCAGAAAGAGAGAAGACTTCATCAGAGCATTAGGTATGTGAGGGAAGCAAAATACCCAAATCCAGCTTTCTGTACCTGTCTATCTCCCTTAAGAGGGGAAAATGCTAAGAAGCACTTGCGAGGGCCACAGCCTATAAACACAGGACACTAAAAGACTAAGACCTAAATATAAAATTATGGAATCCTCTCCTCCCTCCACACCTTACCACCACATCAACAGGAATCCTGTATAACAGTGGGATATAACTGCAGTACCTGCAAGGCTAGGACTCTAAGAAGGACCTTCTAAGGAAAATCCACACATAACAAGGGAGACAAAATCAAGGATACAAGAATAAATTTGAGCTTTTGACATCTGTAGATGCAGCAAAGAGTAAACATAGCTAACTCTTCACAAGATAAACATAAACTCTTACCGAAAGATCTATCTACCTCATTTCCTTTTACTATATAAATTATGTTCCGCTTTTGATAAAAATTGCAAGACAGCTAAAAGGCAAGAAAAAACAAAATCAGAAAAGAAAAAGTAAATATCAGGACTGGACTCAGATATGGCAAAGATTTTGTAATGGTCACACCAATAAACAAAGACTGATATTCTAAAGGATATAATTTAAAAAATAGAAAATATGCAAGAAGTAATGAGTAATATAAGAAGTTATGAAACTTTTAGGAAAATACCAAAAGAAAATGTTAGACACAACAAAAATTCCCAACCTCAAAAGGAAATGAAAGAGAAAGGAAAAAAAAAATAGGATAGAGTATTCAAGAATGATGGGGTAATTTAAAAGGTTTAAGATACGCACCATGAGAATACCAAAAAGAGAAGAAAGAATAAGTCCAGAGAAATGTTTGAAGTAATAATGGCTTAAAACTTTCTAAAATTAATGACCAAAAAAACACCCATAAATCCAGGAAGTTCACAGAATACTAATCAGGATAAATACCAACAAAATCTATAGTTAGGTATATTATATTCAAACTGCAGAAAACCAAAGACAAAGAAAAAATCCTGGAAAGAGCCAGAGGGTATAAAATGCAGGAACTATACAGGAACAATTATAAGGATTAATCAGACTTGTTGTCAGTCATGAAAGCAAGAAGAGAATAGAATAAAATATTTAAAATGCCTAAAAGACCTAGGATTTTGTATCCAGTGAAATTATCCTTCAAGAGTATAGGAGAAATGAAGACTTCCATAGATAAACACAAAATAAAGGAATTTCATCCATAAAAGCTTCCTTGCAACAAATATTAAAAGAAGTTATTCAGAGAAAATGAAATTCTTACAGGTCAGAAACTTGGCTCTATAGGAAAAAAGGAAGAGTGTCAGAGAATGTATAAATGAAGATAAAATCTTTATCTTTCTTATTCCCAAATCTGATCTAGTAGATAACTGCTAAAAGTACTAATAGTAACAACATATCATGTGATTATTAAAAAGTATAAGAAAAATAATTAGCAGCAATATTATAAGTAATTAGAAGGAAGAATTGAGAATAGTCTGTTTTAAATTACCTATACTACCTTGAAGTGGTGTAGTGCATTTGAAAGTGGACTTGCATTAGTTGCAAATGTGTATTGCAAATGCCAGGACAAACACCAATATTTTTTAAATTATGGTTCCCCTTCTAAGAAATGAGAGAAAAATAGAATCATATAACATGCTCATTTAAAAGCAGAGAAGGCAAAAAATGGTGAAGGTTTTAAAACAGAAAGAACAAGTGTAGCAAATAGAGAAAACTTATAAACATGACAGATATTCATTGAACTATACCAATGATCACTTTAAATGTGAATAGTCTAACTTTGCCAATTAAAAGACAGTGACTGTCAGAGTGAAAGGAAAACAACAACCAATTACATATTGTTTGTACAAGGTAAGTTTACAGACTTTACATGTAAAAATGCAGGTTAAAAGTGAAGGGTGAACTCTCATTCATTGCTAGTTGGAATGCAAAATGGTACAGCCACTCCTAGTTTGACAGTTTCTTACAAAACTAAACATATTCATATTATATAATCTGATTCAACAATTGTGCTCCTTGGTATTTACTCAAATGAGTTGAAAACTTATGTCCACACAAAAACCTTCTTATGAATGTTTATAGCAACTTTATTCGTAATTGCCAAACCTGGAATCAACCGAGATGCCCTTCCAAAAGTGACTGGATAAGCAAACTGTGGCATGTTCATACAGGGCAATATTATTCATCACAAGGTTCTGTCATGCTTTCTCTGGCTTGGTAGTTCATTTCTTCTTAGAAATATTGCTTAGTGTGAAAATGCATATTGCTTAAATACATATTGCTTAGTGAAAAGAGCCAATCTAAATAGATTACATATCACATTATCCCGACTATATAACATTCTGGAAAAGACAACACTACAGAGGCAACAAAAAAGTTAGTGGTTGCTAGATATTCTAGCAGAGGTGGGGAGGAAAGAATAAATGGAGCACAGGGGATTTGGGGGGGAATAAAACTATATAAAATTAAAATTAATATAAACATTAATAATTATTTAATTATGTATTTGTCAAACCCATAGAAATGTACAACACAAAAACTAAAGCTTAATGTAAACCATGGACCATAATATACGAAGAACACATCAATATTGGTTCATTAATTATAATGAGTATACTGCACTAATGAAAGTTGCTCATGTGGGGTAATTGTGTGAGAGTGGAGGGAGCAGATGGAATGCATATGTAGAACTCTATATTATCTGTTAGATTATTCTGTAAATCTAACACTGTGGTAAAAAATAGTGTATTCATTATTAAAATAATACATACAAGATGCCGACATTTCAATCGTAGAGCAGTTTCAAATAACTAAAGGATTTTAGACACAATTTTGCTTTTCCACCTCTCTTAGTCCTAAATACAAATGGATTATCTATAGAATTGGCAAATCAGCAACACAATGAGACCCTTAATATTTTTATCACATATTTAAATGGTGATGGGGTTGCATTAAAGGAAGAAAAACGTATATTCATGCTCAAAAATTATATTACCATGTTTGTAAAGATATTGAAAGGAAATATTTGTCTGCAATTCAAATTTTAACATCAATGAATAAATAGTCCTTTGTATTACAGCTATTCATTTGGTATATATTTTTTCTTTAGCAATAATTTTTTTAGTGACTTGAGTAATGGAATGACGTATTAGCTATGATCTCTGGACAAGGAGTTCATAGTCAAGGTGAAATAACATATATATATGTGTGTGTGTGTGTGTGTGTGTGTAATCTATTAATCTGTTTGTATCTTTATATGTAAAGTGAGTATCTTATACATAATATAAAGTTGTGTATTGTTTTCCATCCATTCTGCTAGTCATTGTCTCTTAATTGGCAATTTTAGACTATTCACATTTCACGTGATCATTGTATAGTTGGATTAATATCTATTATCTTTGTAAGCATCCTCTGTACTTGTTCTTTGTTTCTTCTTTTCTAATTTTCCCCTTTTTCTGCATTTCGTGGTTTTAAATAAGTATCTTATAAGATTCGATTTTTCTAGTATATACATAATATTCGGCACATTATGCAGTAGAAAGGAGACTTTCTGTAGTGTAAACTATGTGGCTTGAACAGGCTAATTCACCAGAAAAACTGTAGTTGTACTGCAGACAACTGCTCCGGATGATTCTGTCACTATCTTATGTCTGTAGGGAAATATTTGTGGGATAAGACTGACAAGAACTGACATTAACCAAGGCATCAACATATAAAAATGCTCTATATGTCTTATCATAGCAAGTATATCTGTATCATATGCTCAGAGGAAGAAGTGTAAATGTAAATGTCTGCAACAAACTAGAAAAGAAAGTTGAAAGCAAACAGTCCTTCAAATGACCCATGAAAAAGAATGGATTTTAGTGTAAGAACAACACCTAAGACACCAGAAAGTTTGAATATGAAATACACATGCTACATGTCTCACTTGGGATCACTGATCCTAAGAATACTACTATGAGTTCTGGCTTCTCTAATGCAGAAGGGAGAAGGACCTGCTTAGTGGCAGAACATCCCATTAGGAATCTACTGTCATTTAATTAGGATAGGTAACCATTGAGAAATAATGATTTAATTAGAATAGGTGATGGTAGAGAGGACGAAAATAAGAGATTTATCTCTAAGATGTCTGAAGTAAAATGAAATGGATTAAGCTACATTTTGAGTCTTTACTTTCATGTCCAAAGTTACTCCTTACTCTTCACTTGTGTAAATTTGGTGATTTTGCATACAGTTTACAGTTTTGTGTTTGTAATGGCATGACAGTGGCATGTATATTTTACCCAGTATTATTCCTTCTTGAGAAGCATTATCCTCTAACAACGGATCTATAGTTTAAACTTCAGTAGCCACTGAAATCAAAACATGTTCAATTTAATTATCTTTCTGATAGAATAATTTGCAACTGAGAAACCTTAAAAATTAATGAGGGAAAAAGTTTAGGAAACCAAGTTTTATGAGAAGCTATTAAAACACTTACAAATATGATTTTATAATTATTTAGTATTATATTGCTATTTTTTGTTTTAGTAAAGATGATATCTGACATTTTATGTGTGTTAATGCGTAGGGGCTATTATCCTTAAATCTAAATTCTATTTAGTATACCTATGTAATACAAGTTCTTGGGATTTCATGCTAGATAAAAATTTTTGTTACCATAATACCTTACCTATTATTTAGATACTTATTTCAGAGCTGACTTCAAGTACAATCTTTTTCCTTAATATTTTATAGTAGTTTTTTGGAAGGAGCATGAGTAGTTATGTTCCTTTGTTTTACCTTTTCTTTCTTTTTCATAGCAGAGAGGTCTCTTTAAAGGGAAAGATACGTTTTATTTGACAGCTTTACATGAATGCAATTCCAAAGCCCTTGTGATAGAGGCAACCATTTCATTTTATCTAAGAATTCATTAAATCTAGGACTTGGTGGTTTCAGATTCTCTAGGTTCACTTTGAACCTTTATTATGGCATGTGTCAAGTATTCAGATCTGATTAGAAGAGCTTGATTCTTTAATCAAGATTTTAATTTAAGTCTGGAGACACATATTAAACACATGAGTTTAAGTTCTTGATTCTTATTAGAGAATAGCTTATTCTTCCAGACAAATAACATTTTTAGTATATTCCCACTGGACTTGAGAATTAAAAATATATTCAGTAATTTTTCTATAATTCATCAAGCTTTATCCATAAAAGGCCAGATAACTATTTTTAGTCCTTGTGAACCATATGGTTTCTATCACAAATATTCAACTGCACCTTTATAGCAGAAAGCAACAATAGGCAATGCAATCAACCTTTATTTAGAAAACCAGATGAGTTGCAGGATTTGGCCCACAGGTTTTAGTTTGCTAGTCCCTGATTGAATGGTAAGCATAGTATATAACGTAGTACGTGAAACTATACCATAAAAGTACTAAAATTTAGTTTTACACACAGGCTTTAGGTTAATGTGGTGTCAATGCCTCAGTTTCTCTCTACTGCTGACTATAAGATATCTTCACTAAAACAACATGGAACATACCTTTCCTGGTGAACACCTTCATCGACAAAAAGGAAAAAGAGACTGAGAGAGCCAGATGCATCAAACAATGTAAATCCATGAAATCCATCAGCCAAAGGAAATCAATGTTAAGAAAAACAAATTCTTGGAGTACATTTAACTTGCTTTTTTTTTTTTTTTTTTTTAAGACGGAGTCTCACTCTGTTACCCAAATTAGAGTGGAGTGGAGTGGCGTGATCTTGGCTCACTGCAACCTCCACCTCCTGGGTTCATGCCATTCTCCTGCCTCAGCCTCCCAAGTAGCTGGGATTACAGGCTCGCACAACCACGTTTGACTAATTTTTGTATTTTTTATTAGAGACAGAGTTTTGCCATGTTGATCAGCCTAGTCTTGAATTCCTGACCTCAGGTGATCTGCTCACCTCGGCCTCCCAAAGTGCTGGGATTAGAGGCGTGAGCTGCCATGCCCAACCCCATTTAACTTGTAAATAAGTATTATTATAAACTCCACAATTTGGCTCTGAACTTTTTTGTCACCAAAGCAATAAAAGAAAAAGCCTGATAAATTGTGAAGTCTTTATTGGCAAAAAATTTTGTTTTAAGTCATTTTTAATTAGATATTTCTGGGTTTCTGTTGAAAGTACTTTCTCAAATAAAGAGAAAGTATAACATAGTATACTACTGAAATTTCCAGAGTGAATAAAATGATAAGTCAGAGATTTTCCTTTTAATGTTTTTTTTTACAATGTAGGCTTTATTAAGCCCAAAATATAATGTTCCAGTATTTCAATAATTAAATAACAAATGATAAATTAATATATATTAAATTACATTTTATTGAAGCTATTCTATTTTTCGTGTGTAGTGGCTCCCGGATCATTTATGGGATACAGAACGTTGCCGACCGGTGCTCTGGCTTGAGCTAAGAATAGAGGATAATTTGAATATAAAATTCAAACGTGGCCAGGCGCAGTGGCTCATGCCTGTAATCCCAGCACTTCAAGAGGCCGAGGCGGGTGGATTATGTGAGGTCAGGAGTTCGAGACCAGCCTGGCTAACATGGTGAAACCCTGTCTCTACTAAAAATACAAAAATTAGCTGGGTGCAGTGGCTAAAAATACAAAATACAAAAAAAAAAAAAAAAAACAAAAATACAAAAGCTACTCAGGAGGCTGAGGCAGGAGAATTGCTTGAACCTGGGAGGCGGAGATTGTAGTGAGCTGAGATCATGCCACTGCACTCCAGCCTGGGCAACAGAGTGAGACTCCGTCTCAAACAACAACAACAACAACAACAAACATAAGACGATGTTTTAATGGAGCCATAGTCATCCTTATAATGGTAGTAGAAAGCATATTACTGGATTAAATCCTTAGCATGAAAGCATAGCAGAAGAGAAAGGGGTGGTGAGAAACTTCACATGTTGTAATCGTATGTCAGGAAAGAGAGTGAAGTAATTAAAAGAAGTTTTGAAATACTTCAATAGAAAAATAAATAGTTTCCTCAGAACTACAGATCCTCAATACTAGATTGCATTTTGTCAAAAAAAAATCAATTGCTTAAACATGCTGAAAATAATTTGAAGTACTGATGCAAAATATCATTGACTAGAATTACATTTTATTTATTGCATTGATACAAGTAAGATGCTATAAATTCAGAATATTGCTGATAGGATTTGTAAATTATTAGGCTATTCAACCATTCTGGTCAAAGAGGCTTAGGGGAGGAAAGAGATTTATAATTTCAAGGTTCAATGACATAATGAGCACTATTAACATAATTTGTTATTATTAAAATAACACTTTATGCTGGAAACAGTAGAGCTCCTTTGGGGGCACGGGACTTTTCAACTTTACCTAAAATGTTTTCATAAATTAAATATTTCACAATCTTTAAGTTAAGAATTCATGCAAGCTTCTCTCTTAAGTGTGACTGAACTTTAAAAAATATTGCCTTTAGAATATTGTTCTAAAAAGACATAAAACTAAATCACATGGAGATGGCTGTAGAAAAATGAATGCATTAAAAAAGTGTTTGAGACACATTTCACTTATCTCTGAATACTAAGTAAAAAAAAAGTGAGGTGGTTTGACATTCCTATTTGACTTACATAAATGTCTTTTTAAAGAGGAAAATATGCCCTCCCTAGGAGACACAGCCAAATGCTAGGTGGAGCAGCTTGTCATGGAATATGATAACTTGGTGAGGGCTGCATGACTTAAAACCTTCAAATATTTAAGCTAATAATGAATGATGTAAAATTCACAAGTGAATGAAGTAAGAAACAGAATAAATAATAGTTAAGTTTCCTTTTTAACTTGGGAATGTTTTGCTATATCCTTTTTGACATATATAAATTGAACACATGCTGTGTATTTTGTAACTCCCAGAAATACAATTCAAGACCGATACGATCTATTTAAAGCTGACAAACCTATATAATTTGCTTAAAAATCAAGAAAGGTATTGTGATGCAAATTAAGCTCCTTCAGTATTGCCTTGGCTAGTCATAGAGCTGATCTGATTGTCTCTCTGTATTTTGGGGAATAGTAAATGATGAAGGGCATGTTTCAAGAGTGATAGACAATAGTTTGTCTTTTTTGCTAAGGTCCTACAATAACGTGAGAATGTTCATTACACAGATAAGCAGCTATAAACTTCCCTTTATTATGATGAGATTAATTAAATTTTATTTTGAACTTTAAAGCCCTCAGAGACTCAGGATTCATGTGCCTCCATAAACATGGCCCAATCTATTGTCAAACCAGAATGTTAGAACTGAAAGCATCTCCAATATAGAAACATACGGACTTCCAAACTTGTTCACTTGCTATGGAAGCAAGATATGATTCTGACATTTGCAAAAATAAAAGAAAACTGAATGATTATTCTTAAAACCTGTTTTACTCTTCTTTCTATCTTTTATTTAAATCTTTTTCATCCTTTAATTCTACTGGCCACATCAGAGGTATTATATATCCATCATCCTTTATTGTGTATATTTCATCAAAGAGACATTGCAACAGAGTCTGCTGATTTCACAGATAAAATGCAAAGGCCTTTCAGGCAAAAATATGAGAATAATTCAGTGAAATTTATGAAGTTTTTATGTTTCTAATATTATATAAAATGTTACGTATTGTAGGATACATTTTCCTAAAATAATATATTGCACATTGCATTTCTATAGCAAGACACATTAATTGCCTGGAAGTTGAAGTACTATTCTCCAAGAACATAGCTTTTATTGCTCAGAAAAATAAACAGTTACAGGGAGGCTATTTACTTAAGGCCAAGTTAATGAATAATATGGCAGGAAATTGTCTAAAAGCATTAGACTGTTTAATAATACTTTTTATTTTATTTGTGTCTTAAATATTTAAATTGAGTTGCTTTAGTATGGTATTGCTTTGAATTTTATTAAACATATGTAAAATGCAGTGGTTTTCTTTGTTCCAAAATTCATAATTTTTCATCTGCTCTCCACTTATGAGGGAAAAAAAAACTCCATACTGATTGCACTGAAGCTTTTCAAGAAAAAAAATGAAAAATACTATTTCTCTATAGTTTTAGTTTTCTAAAACTTTCTTCTTTTAAGATATGCAGCTGAAATCATAAGGCCATATGAATATTTGGCAATGATCTCATAAGCCTGCTTAATATGATCACAAGTAGATAAACTTGACTTCAAAGAATAATTATTTAGCAAAACTGTCTCTTTTTTATAAGCATGTTGGTAATTGTCTCATATACCCTCTTTATATGAATAAATCTAAAAAACTGATTTTTCCTCTTTGTAATTATTTTTCTCAAATTTTCTAACATATTATTAGTATAATAAAAAGGTAGAAAGCAACAAGCAATTGCAAGAAAAAGCAGAATGATAAACTCCGATTTAAGAATCAAAGCAGAATTTTATTGAATTTATGTATATAGTATGCCTAATGCATCCCCCATAGTTTATACTGTGAATAAGGTACTCAAAGAATATCCCCAAAAACGTAATGGCTATTTTCAAAAACTGTGGGACTAAACAAAGATATTTCAATATTTATAGCTATTCATAAATATTAAGTAGAGTAACAGGATTTCCTATTAAATAATAGCTTTTGAGCTGTGTGCATGAAATCTTAATTTCCGAATGCCATTCCAAACTCTTGCAAATGCTGCAGTTTTTCTTGCTAACCCATCACATGAAACTATAATTTAGACTGCAATCCCAGTTGACAGAAGTTTTCTTTCTTTACTTTCTTCAGAACCAAGAAGTGTGGGGATAGAAAAGTTGTATACCAATGTATTTGATATCCAAAGATTCTTGTGATTAATATGATGTCATTAAAAGACCACATCTGCTAATAGTTGTGAGAAACTTACTTTAAGTCATTCATACATTGTTTATCCCATATATTCCAAACACACACACACACACACACAGACACACACACACAGACACTTCCCTTATTTAATAATAAGAATACTATGAAACTTTCAGTCTTTGCTACTGAAAGCAAAGGTAAAACCCGCAATTACTTTTGCACCAATCTAATATTGTTTTCCTAAGTTCCGGGTTTCGGACTTAATTTGGTATTATCAGTACCATCTTTCTACTAATAGTTTCCAAAACTCTGTAATCAGGAAACTTAACTATAAACATTTGGGGATGTAAACCCCATATTTTTTGTGTCACTGTGATTAGTATGGCTGCATTCATCAGAATAAAGAAATAATGTTAGGTTAAGCAATGTATACATTGATATTATTCTCTTTGAAGATCAGCTATATAGGGCTTGTATTGTGCTTCTTTGAACAAATTGCTGAAACCTCCTCAGTATATTTTGTGTAATTGTCCAAGAAAGCCTTATGATCTAAGATATTTGCTAAATTTCCCGTATTCCAGACAATAACAACAAAAAACCAGGGAAACTGCATTCAAGGAGCATTCTGTGAAACCTCCGAGAATACTTCTGATTTTACCTCACTACCCAGTTGTCAGTCACATGGTCAAATGCAAATACAGAACGATGGGAAAGAGTATTTTCACGGGCCACGTAACTGACCACATTATAATTTAAATTAAAATTTAAATTATATTCTGAAGAAGAGTGTGGAATTGAAATTTAGGGACAAAATCAGCAGTTTGTATAATAATAAATCATAGTTTTATGTATATACATGAGAAGAATAAACTATTGTGCTAGCATATACATTATGAAACACAAATACATATAATTTACAAAGTATAGAAGAGAAATATGTAAACAAAATAGAACTTCATCCTGCCTTGCCCTATCCAACACAGTGAACAAGCCAGATTTGGGATGTTGTATTATAACAATGGAGAATAAATTAGGATTGAGGTTAATTACTCCTGCATAACGGTATTATTTAAAGTGGTTGTTATATAACAGATTGGGATTTTCTGCACCATACTCTTTGGTTGAATTAATTTATTATATTTCAGTGATAACTGCTCAGCTCTATCCTTTCTAATTTCAGAGGTGTTTAACTGAAGATGCAGAAAATTTCAGTTGAGGAATGCTATTCACAATTATACCCACAGCTGATGATAAGTAACATCAGAAATCTGCCATCTGTTCCCTCCTTCAATATTTAAGAATTTCACTTCTTAAGTCGTTTTGATTTGAGAAATAACATGTTTAACTATCGTTAATATTTGAATGTCATACAGGTGAACACATTGTTATTTACAACTTGATTTCACTCTGCCATCATACTACTACCTCCAGACAATTAGAAGCTAGGAGAAATGTACAGGATTAGAGTTCACCAAAACATTTTATTGAGACAACCTGCATTTAAAGAAAATATTATGAAATTCTCATCGTGCCAAACATTTTAAATAATATTGCATATTTCATAAAACAAAACTGTATAAGAGAATAAATAACATTTAGGATTTTTCTGTATTTTAGGATAACCAATACTATGAATTATCCTGAATGAAAACCCTGGGATTAATCTGTAGCTATTCCATGTTTAATTTGGTTATTTGGGTATTATTTTAAATAAATGTCATAATGGCAACATATTTAATCCTGTTTATTCTCTTATTACTGTTTTATTCTGAGCTCTGTAACATTAGGGAAATGCAGACGTCAGTAATCTTAAATATTTGTGCCTTCATGTTTTTGGTGAAATGAATGTGATATTGACCATACTTATTTAGGGACGTGACTACATATATCCCAAGCTGTCCTTTGATAGAAATAAACTGAAAAGTTGGAAAAAAACTTTAACATTTCAGTTCCTATTAGAGACCCATTTCACCTCTTACATTCATGGATTATATTAGTAATGATAGAAATATGTATTTAACATTTCCTATGTGCCATATGTTTTAATAATTTCATTTAATATTCAAAAAATTTCCATATGTCTTCAATTTATGTAGGCCCACTTTTCAGATATGAAATTGCTAGCTCAAATGTTATAGACTTTGATAGAAGGTTTTAACATACTGATGTAGCTCAACTCACACATTTCAGAGACAGAAATAATAACCTCTAACTGTAGCAATAAGCATGTAAAATTTTAAAAATAATTTAATTTAAAAAGTAAAACAGTGAAAGTAGTTTCATAATTTACTTTACAAAGTGAAAAGTGGTTTCAAGGTCATCCTAAAATAATATAATTTATGAATTCTGATGTGCATGTGTGTGTGAGAGAGACAGCCAGCCATCGTACATGATTGTGCCATATATAAATGTCATTTATCCTATGAATTCTAATAAAATATATATGCTTTTTGAAACCTGATTTAAGTAACAGCTTGGGGACCACATTTAAAGAGTTCTAAAACCTTGATAGAAAGATATGACACATAATAAGATATTCAGTAATGGAATTACTGGGATTAATGGTAGAAATGTTAGTGTTTTCTTAGATAATACTTATAATAACAAAAAAAAATTATATCACCAATATTCTTACCACCTAGAAAGACCTACCTTTACTGCTCTTTAAAGTTTTTTTTTATGGAATATTAGTATAAATAGAAACATAAACTAAATGTATACTTATATTAACTATGAGATTGGTTAAATTTAAACATTTGTAGCATTTTCTGCTTAGTAAACAATAATAATTTTCATGCCATTAAATACTTTTTGGAAACCATTATCTTCAAGGATGGTAATATTTCACAAAATTGAAGTAACAATTTATATAAAATCTATATATTAATCTCTACATTTAAAATCATTTCATAATTAATGCTTTAAAATTTTATAAATATAATTATGTGTGCATATAAATTTATTTTATTAATATCAATTTGTGAAATCACTTGATCATAAGGTATAAAGAGTGAAAAAAATAGAGCAAATTAATACATCTAAAAGGGAGTGAAATGTGTTCATATATTTTTGGTATCTTTTTATCTGTATCTACCTTCATCTTTAAATAATTGTTGAAAGATTTTAGCTTCTTAGTCGTTCTGTGTGTCTGCATAGTCTTTTGTATTTTATAGATATCTAGCTTTCTCCTGTAACAATAGACTTCCTCTACCTAGATGGAATATAGTCGGAATATTCCTAAGTCACATACTTCATTTCTCTGACACAGAAGATGAGAAATGCTCTCAGTGTCCATCACCAAAGTCCTGGAAAAAGATTTGAACTGGCCATGCTTAAATCATGTTTCCATTTGTGATGTAAGCATTATAATCAGGACAAAGTGAACAGTAATGGATTCAGAGTAAGGAAATGTGCCAAATTCTGAGGTCAAAGGGCCAGGATCTATTGCCAAAAGGGTTATAGGCTTGATGTGGAAGCTGAGAACAGAGTGATGTCATTTAATCATTCTATTATCTTCAGTTTTGCAATTTTTAAATTAATAATAATTGTACATGTTCATACCTACAATGTATGGTGACCAGATCCGGATAATCAGCATATACATCATCTCAAACATTCATTATTTCTTTGTGTTGGGAACATTTTAATAACCTTCTTCTAGCTATTTGAAAATATACAATACATTATTATTGACTGTAGACATCCTACAGTGGTATAGAATACTAGAACTCACTCTTCCTATCTAGCTATAATTGTGTAACCTTTAACAAATCTTTCCCTGTCTCTCCATTCCCTTTACCTTCCCAGCCTCTAGTGGTTGGTTATTTGCTTTGCGTAATTCAAAATCAAATACAATAAATTACCAACATGATGGTAAAATCAAAGGTCCTTTTTGTAGGGTAAATATTCCTAAAATAAGAGAACAATCAGAAGGGGCAGAAAATTAATTACAATAGTTAAACATAACCTCAAATTCTGTATTTATTACTTGACTCATGTAAAATCCATAGGCTGTGTTTAATGCCTTGGAATTTTAGGCAAGAACATGTTTTTATGATCTACCTAAAATAATTTAATCACTGTAGTTTTTGAAAATAAAGGCAGACAAACAGCAACAACAACACAGCATGTAAAATTCACTCCCACCTTAGGTAGTGATAAATACACTTAATGTCATTGAGTCAGGGGTACAGGGAGACCAACAGAGAAGCTACGTTTTTCCAGATGTTAAAGATTTGTAAACAGGTTACAGGAGCAGCACATCCTGCTCTGAATTAGCTTTGCCAACCAGATTGCTAAAGCTAAAGGAAAAGAAAAATAGAATGTCTAAGCAACCCCAGAGACTTTCCAATGAGAGGATTGTGAAGGATGTTTGCTGGTACAGATCGCTACATGGGATAAACTTGGTTTTATGTTTCTATTTACATATTAATTGTAATTCAACTATGGCATAATTAAGGAGGCTCAATACAAGGTTGTATGAAAACACCAATTGCATAAACAATAAGTATTGGGCTTTTGAGGATTGTTACAAAGTTTACTTAAAATGCTGTCACAGTTCTTGTCTCGATTTTATTCATGCCTAGTTTCCATTTTAATGATTGATTTATTATTTCTCATAAATTTAAATGAAGCTAGTTTTTGCAGTAATACTCTTTTATTCCATTATAATTTCTCATGAAAAAAAGTTTGGGGTTTAAGATATTGCAGTTAGCGATTTTCTTTTTTCAAACAAGGGAGCAGATTAAACGAAATCTCTATCACAGGAGGTTAGAAATTATTTGTTTTTCTGCATGCAAATTAGAATGGCATCATGTCAAATTGATAAGTTACATTCTGTAGGAGTCCAAAAAGACAAAATTTAAATATTTAGTATTTCAAACGTTAAAATAACTGTACAATGGAATTAGAACTAAGCCATTACATAAATATAAAAAATAAATTGTGAACAAATATGAAGTTATTTATTGACCATTCTAAAGTGACTATGTTCTTAAAAAGAGTCTCTGTACCTGGGGAAAGGAGGGTTGCTTTTAAGTCACAGAATTTTGCAAATATTTGAAGTATTGAAAAATATAACATTAAACAAACAAAAGATAAGAGAAATCTCAATGTAATATGATAAGGGACAAAGGAGGTGCTGGGAGATTATTTTCTAGTTGATTGCGAATAGCAAGTGAATAGGAAGTCTAAAGTATTGACTAAGAGGAGGATGAAAGAAATCTATCTCTCGGTTTCAATGATTTTTCTTTCTTCCTCATTTTATCCTTCTCTTTTTTATATTTTTTCCATCTTATTTTTGTCTTCAGTTTACTCTTTTAGCTTTTTCCTCTATTGTATCTCCTTTTCCCCAAATATAACAATCAGTATAGTAATTGTGAAATATCCAAGTGTGTGTGTGTACGTGTGTGTGTGTATGCGTGTGTATATATATACACACAAAAATATACACACAAAATACGCACACACAAAATAAACACACAAAATAAGAAGTTACGGAGTAGTGTTTGGGGTTTGGTTGGGGTGCACAGGGGGTAGCATGTAAATGTAAAGTATTTACTATACAGTAATATTAAACATGACAAGATGGTCATGCTGCCTCTTGGCTCTACTTTGTAAAAATCCCATTTTATTTACTCAGTAGTTTAACCCCTAGAACAGGAAAATGTAACCTTTTTGTACCCTGGACCCCATGAGTAGTCTGATGAAGTACAAAGACACCCTCTCAGAATTATTTTGAAATACATAAAATAAAAAGCATAGGATTATAAAGGAAAACAATTATGTCAAAACATAGTGATCAAAATACTAAAAATGCAATTTATCAATGTAATCATCTATGTGCTTTTTAATTAAAATACTAACAACCTGGTGTAGTTTTATTATAATAACAATCATACTTTCAAGATAGCGATGAGATTAATAATACAGATATCTACACAAGTATAATTTGAGAAAATACACATATTAAAATATCTGTGGTTTTTATTAGTGACAAAGTCATATAAGTCTTGCTTGATTAAACAGTAGCTTAATCATATTTTTGCAAAAATTTGTATTTGAAGAAAAAGCAAGTTTCAGTTCAATGTTAATTAAAATAAAGATGCAATTTTGTTTAATTTTCCATATGCAGTCAAAGATCGCCTCAATTCTACTCATAGATCCCATATTAACAACCCTTGCTGCAGATGCCAGAAACCGTATTGTTTCATATTTGACTTTATACCATCAATTTCTCTAAGTAAGACATTTCCAACTTTATGAACCAGCAAATTACCAATGGAAATTATTTTTAATATTGTTTCAAAAATATAAATTTTAGGGCCTAACCCCAAACAGAGCTCTGGCCAGAGAATTACCATGCTACTTGCCATGAGAACTGTTAAAGAGAAGTAGTTTCTCAGAATCCTTGAATTTCTCAGAATCCGAGAAGCTTTTTCTAATCTAGTTCATAACACTCATGATAACAACAACGACAAAGTTATTTAAACAAACACACACATAGATAGAAGAAATAATCTCTCTTCCAAGTAAGTTTTGGCAAATTGTCGGATAACTGGTTTATGTGTGTGTGTGTGTGTGTGAGAGAGAGAGAGAGAGAGAGAGAGATTACAAAAATCTGAGCAATATAGAAAAATGGTATACACAGTATACTATACTATACACAGTATCTGAGCAAAGTATACAAAGTTAGAATGTAATCTGCAGAAGATATACTTGACTTATCTCTCTAACTCTAACTCTCTACATGATAGGCACATTACTTATTCCAAGGCTCATCTTGGAGGGGACAAAAAGATGGCACACATGCAGAACCTATCATGGTATCCAGCAGACTGGGCAATCAAATCATGGTTGTGGTTATTACAATAATGATATTATTATTATTACTATTTCTGGTGTAGTATTAAATTTACTTCACTTATATTCTCCATCGCTTTTCATATTCTTCCTATTTGTAGCGTGTCTTTGTTAACATATCAAGTATCTGTTTCTTTCTACATATTTTCTCTATTTTATTATTTTACAATTCATTTAGGAGACATTATCAATATGTGCAATAATAAGAGGTGTTTGGATTACAGGTGTATACTCTGATGAAAATAAAAACCTCTAATTTTCTTCTCCTGTCACCAGTAAGGAACTGCTTCAGTCAGATGTGGGAGGTTTAAGAAAGACCTTCATGATACGAAGAACATTATGATTCTTATCCAAGAGTTTGTGGGGGAGAAGATATTCAAGAAATAAAAGAACTTCAAATATTCTTCAGAGATAATTCGGGATGGTATAAAATGTGGAAAAAGTAAAATACTTCATTTATCTTCACATGTTTGGGATAAGGGAACATCTCTTGGTTTACTGTTTTTTCTAAACAATGGTAGTTCCAACTGGCAAAAAAGAAAATGGATAAAATCAAAGCAGAAATTCATAACTAAAGTAACTCTGAAATTCACTGGGTTTCAATCAAGCAAAAGAACAGGACACCCGAATAAAAAGTAAAAGCCATTTTAAGAAGAAGCTGAATAAGTTTAAGATGGAACAAGGACACTTATGCTTTCTCTTCCCCTGATTACAAGTAAAAAAAAAAAATGTAAAGACACTTATTGGAGGATTCTGAAAATTAAATAAGAGCAAGTAATTAAGATAGAGAATCAAAATTCAAGAAATAGTTCATAAGGCAATATGCAGCTAGCTTTTTTTTCTCCTGGATTTCCTGGGAGACTCAGACTCTAAGGCAGTCCAAGTCACAAATGGGTGCATAAAGATAATATTGCTCTCAGACAGAAAATAGCTAGAGAACTTGGAAAAGGGTTCCGTGCACAATAAATCTCATTTGATTCTTCTCGTCTTTCCCAAGGTGAGCCTCAGCTACAAAACTGCACCCTTGTTTCAGCAGTGATGGTGGCGATGTAGTGTAGTGGTGGTATGATGACCTCATAGGCTCTTTTTTTTCTTGCCACGTTCCCCAATGCAGACCCAGTTATGGGAAGTGTGCAACAGCGCAGAGAAGCTAAACCCCTTACTTTCTAGCAAGAGTGCCAGGAAAAATAAAAAGCCCAGGGAACCCACATATGTATGGCAGATCATGACTAGAGTGGAGCTAAAGGAAGAAATTCTTTGAAATTATATACAAAGTCCCAGGCTCACTTCCAAGCTGTACACGTGTGAAACTGACTGAATTTAAAATAGCAAAGACTTTCAGAAGTGGTCATTAAAATAGACCACCATCAGTGTCCCGTACTGGCCCCTGGGTGGTAAACATAAGAAGTAGACCAGAATAGCAACACAAAGCCTTTGAAAACTAAACTGATGTTGAAACCACGATCCACAGGGTGTGGGTCAGAACTTGCAGTATAAACCTTTCTGGGTTTATTGTCCCCTAAAACAAATAACAAATTTAAATAAAATTAGCATTCTCTAGAAGATTTTAGCAACACACAGTTTCATAATGCAGTGTTAAAATGTCCAGGATATAATCCAAACTTACCTGACATACAGAAAGTAGGAAAATATAAATAAATCTTATCAATTAGTTCATTTTGAAATTTTCAATAAATGGAAAGGTTCTTTCTATGTATAAATATGTCTATATATAAAACATATGTATATGTTTGTAACATATGCATACACACATTATAAATTATATATAGTGCTTATATAATATTATGTACGTTGTTCCCAAATTAACCCATTTAAAAATTATATATTCCTTAAATGAGGAAAATAGGCCAAAATTATTATTTTAAGTGGTTATTAAAAATAATTATTCTTCTCTAAACATCAAGTATTTTCTGTATTATTTTAATTTAATCAATACAGCAAAGAGATATTAGGATCTGGGTAGCATTAGAAGTGCAGACTTTTTTTTCCTTTCTACTTTTCAGTAAAACGCTTATTGAAATGGTAACCAAAATCCATAAATTGTGTTAAACATTTTTTATATTAAAGAAATTATGTATACATGCGTATGTTTTTTAAAAAATTAACCCAATAGTATAAAAGGCTTATAATGAAAAGCAAAAGTCTTCTGCCCTATAGCTTTTCCAGCTCCATTATTAATTTCCATTCAACAAATTTTCTCCCAGGTATTTTTTACATTCTTTAAACTTACAAATAAGATGCTTTTACTGCCATTATTTCCATACAAAATTTAGGTATTGTTCATTGATGATGCAATGTTAGATAATATTTAGCTTTCTAATACTAGCTATACAAGTCTTTCCATTCTACCAGTACAGCATATTACTAACTTTAATTAATTTATTGATTATTTTTCAAACTTTTAAAACCTTGTTTACACATTTTTCTTATTCTATTAACTCTAGAAGGCACACCTGTATTTGCAATTACTTACAGATGGACTCACTATCACGTCTACTCATCACCTCACTTCTTCTTCTATCTCCTAAATGCAGTCATTTGTAATTACTTCTTTTAGTTGCTGAGCTTAATCATTATAAAGCAGAATGTAAAATTAAGTTACTGTGTTTTGTCTATACGTTTTTATCTTGCAACCTTGAAATCAAGTAACAATTGATATTAGATTAGTATGTTTATTACTAACTGAAAGTATGTTCATTTGATAACCACATGAAGCCTGATAATATTTTCTTAATCCTAGATGGGGAAATAAAAACCAAAACAAAACAACGATTTTTTATCTCTTAAATAGAAACCTAAATACTGTTGGTATAATGTTAATGGACTTACTGTTTAGATTTCCAAAAATCTGGTTCCAGGACCCAAGACTTTAGCCAAAGCCCCTGATAATTCCGTTGCAGAAAATCTACAGACACTTTTATTAAAGTAAGCCTAGAGCTTTGCCACTGAAAGTGTGGTTCTCTTAGCTTAAATTAAAATCTTGGATAACCAATGAAGAATGTTTTAGTGTAAGTCTGTCCCACGCAATATTTAGGGCATACTTATACTAAAATACTTATTTGAAATTCAAATTTAACTAGGAGTTCTATATTTTATCTGCTAAATCTGCCAATCCTAATCCTTCAGACCAGAAGCATTAACATCAGCTAGGAATTTATTTAAAATATAGAGTCTCTAGCCCCACTTTAGATTTACTGAATCAAAATTTTCTAGTTAACAGTGTATCTAGGATACTATTAATTCAGTTTTACATGTAAAGCACTTAGAAGTCATCATTCAAAAAAATATTTAAAAAACTGAAAATCAACAACTTTTATTTGTCCCCCCCTCCCCCAGGAAGCTAGGGTTGCAAACAAATTGTGATCCCCAATTGGAGAGTCAGGTGAATTCAGAGTTATTTTCAACATCTGACTACCTGGAGCCATAAACTTGAAGGAATGTATATGTGGTAAATTTGATAAATTGTTGAAGGCTGAGTGAAGCCTAGTATGAGTGCAAGGAACACCTGGGGGCTGCAGTATTAGGGTGACCTCCACACTTTTGAAGATTTTTGCCTCCCAGAAGTAAACCAGGTTTCACAGTGAAGAGCCAAAGAAGTTTCCCTGCATCTTTGTCAAGGAGAGGAGAAGAGTAACACTTTAGAAATATGCTCAAAGTATTCACCATACAAATATCATACTTTTTGTGGTAAAATAATTGACTAGAGTCTTATGTCACATGGGATAAAGGCATGTCCCCAATCCCAGATCCTTCTAGCCTTCTTGTATCACAGGAGATGCTAAGAAACACTTACAAAATTCACAGCCCAGAAACATGAGACCGTCAAGACTGAGATTTAATTATAAAATTATATAATATTTCCATTCCATGATACCTTATAACCATACCAGAAGGTTCCAACTTAATAACAATGGCTCTGAGCTAAACAATCTGCAGGATGCAGACTATACCTAAGGAAAAGTTCATAAGGAAACCCGAAGACAACAGGAGAGAAAACAAGAACACTAAAGGAAGCTGAAGCCTCTGGCTCTTACAGATCCAGTAAACATAAAACAGAGCCCAACTCTAAGGTATGTTAATTAGCATGAAACCCCACCACTAAAAGCTTATCTACTCGCATTTTTATTAACCAATACATTATGTCCTGCAATCAACAAAAAATTACAAGGCATGGCAACAGGCAAAAAATAACCACATTCTCAGGACACAAAACAAGCATTAGAACGAGATAAGATATGATGCAGATTTTGTAATTATCAGATAGGGAATGTAAAAATAACCATGATTAATATGTTAAAAACTAATAGAAAAAGTACACAACATGAAAGAACACACAGGTAGTATAAACAAAGGCCTGGAAACTCTAGAAGGAATCAAAAGGAAATGCAAGTATTAAATCGGATATCTAGATGGACTGTATGTACGTGAAGTTTTAGAAGCAGCAATCTAGAGTATGGTTGAGCAAGTGAGTTTCACACAAGCTCTGATGTACTATTTAATTTAATCTCCCTCTTGAGGCAGATGTCTATTTGCCTTGTCCTAAGTGTCCTGTTCACATGAGATTTTTATCTTCTGAGCCAGGAAGCCACTCCTCATTGGATATTTTTCAACTTGATTAAAAGAAAAGAATCATAGAATGTTTTGTCTGGATAATACCCAAGGAAAATTTAGCCTATTATTCTCATTTTAAATACAGACACTGAAATCTAGGGTCACCTCTGTGCTTCCTATTGGTATTACCAAAACTGTAATAGGGATTTTCATGTATAGGGGATGTTCCTGGTTCTATACAATAGGATAGGAAGATAAAGTTGGGCTATAGCACCAATTAACAACCCTTTTTCATTTACAATTTGCGTTCTTTAAGCCTAACAAATTTCTAACGTACTAACTAAAACCTAAGAGGCTAAAAGGATATTCACATTTAGAAAATGGAAGGCAAACCAAATCTGGTAAATTTTCATCATCTTATACAGTTTAATCCTCCTCTCATTTCTTACCATCATCACCAACCTCTCTTTGACAGTGTCTTTACAGTTCAAAAGCAAGTCAAAACTCGTACCAGAATTGATTGTCACAAAACCTTATGAGTTTAAAAGCCCAGGAAACATCATTCCCAGTTTTCAGATGACAAACAGAAATTCTGGGAGCTCATATAACCTACTGCAGGTCATGTGACTACCACTAAACTTATCATCAGGGCCATTCAAATGAAATTCTCTAAATTAACAAGTGAATAAATAAATCAATGCATGAGTGTTCCGACTTCAAATGTGCTTACATATGAACTAGAATATTTTAAAACACACCTTCAGTAACCATATCAGTTGAAGAGCTTAAGCATATATCCAGTGGAATCCAAATCTTTGTAAGTTTGAAAAAAATAAAATGAAAGTCTTTGCTCTTTCTACAATGGATTGTTTTCCTTAAAGTATTATGATAACTTCTGGTAACTGGGGAAAGGAAAAAGTTATTTGAAAGTCAAACAATTATAAGCTAAAAACAATAAAAACAGAAAAAGTATTTTTTGGCCATAGCCATCTATAAGGTATTGTGCAAGGAGTGTATTTTACAATAAGGCAATCTCAGGAAAAGCTACAATAAACCCCATTTTCTTTCAGGGAATTTTCACTGTTTTAAATCTCATTTCCTTTTGTTTTTTCTAAATTTTTTAATACAGCTCAGGAGATTGGTGACAAAAACAATATAATGAATTTTCAGGCTGCATAATTTATGACTCCATACTCATAGCAACAGTTTTAACCTCCACTCGTATTTACATTTGCCCTCTATTTCCCAGATTCAAATGGTCTTTCTAAAGAGATTGGTTTCATGCAGAGACAGGATAGTAATCAGAAATTTCTGTCTTACTCACAATAAATCAGAGTGATCTCTGTCTGCATTTGTGGCCACCGCTGAAACAAAATGCACCACTGACTGAGGAATGCATGTGGGCTATTAACTGCTCGAGTTTTTATTTCCCTTAAAGATACTTTTTTGAGTTAGTTTAATGTGTCCAAAGTAGGGTGTGTCTTCATGGCATATTGAAACAA
This sequence comes from Pongo abelii, assembly GCF_028885655.2. NCBI lineage: Eukaryota > Metazoa > Chordata > Mammalia > Primates > Hominidae > Pongo > Pongo abelii. The sequence goes on from NC_072003.2 coordinate 59,821,838, forward strand.
TTAAACTAACAGCTGAAGTCCTTGCCAGTTCATAAAACCATGTGTTAAATATCGTAATTATAGCAAATGTCTGTGATGTGGAAAAGGAAAGAGAAAAAATAAAAACAGAAGCATATATTTGATTGATATTTTAATAAATAAATTGCCCACCCAAACACCCTTTAAATTCAGACTCTTTTACTGAAGCAAATCAGAATATAAAGTGTTCCTCCATCACGTTAAATAGAATAGAGCCACGTGAGGGGATTGCAGCAGAAATGCTATTGACAATAGCAGAAGATGCATAAATTACTTGAAAATTGGAGTCAGAAGAAATTGACATTCAAAAGACCCAGACAGCCCAGGCAGTCCATTATCCATTTAACCACATAACTGCCTCAGACACAACTGCCTGATCATTGCTGGCCCAGATGCTTTAGCAAGAAAACTGTCTACGACAGCTAAGCATCTGGATGTAGCAATTGTTACGATAAAGATGAAATCATTTATAAGGAACCTTAAAAAGACAGGAATTTTGCCTTGCCAGAGAGAACCTGTGGGCAAGATACCAAAGAAGCACATACAAGCACATCAAGATATGTGGTGAGAAGCAAGCCATGCATTGTTCTGCTTAAAGTCAAAATTCAGACACACTCATAGAATTGAACACACTTCAAGATTCTTAATACCGTTTAGTGAGTACAATGAGGAAATGCTGATAATGATGCTTCTATACTGTTTTTGTTATTAGAAGTTGATCTAACTCTTCTTAATTTTCATCTAAGAGTTTGTTTTGTTTTGTTATTTTGATTCCTAACAGTCTAGATTTTGAACATTAAATGTTGCAGACAAAGATGTGAAAGGAAAAATTTGGCTGTGTGATGAACAGGAAGAAGAGAAATTAGAGGATATGTGTCCATTAGTCCACATTATGACAAAATAGTTAATAAATTCTGAGATAAAATCATTCAAAGCAGCCCGCTGAAGTTCCATGAATTACAAGCAAAACAAAGGACCCTCTTTTTCAACAATTATATAGGTATAGCCATTCCAGCAGGTAGAATTAAATGCAGCTGTGTCACTATTTGAACTGTCATTTTTCAGCATCATACACATAGTTTTACTTCTTAACTTACTCTAACATCTAGGATAAGGTTCTTGACTCCAGGAAAATCCATTAGGGCATCTCCAAAAGACAGACTGGGGAGTGCTAGACGTGCTAAACTACCAAAGTAGTTAAAGTGAGCTTAGCCAAAGAATAAGTGATAAAGCCATAGCCAAATTGGAAAGTAAAAATAAATGCCACAAAGATGGTGCTGAATAGTCATTCATTCATTTATTTATTCTTCAGATACTGATTGAGCATCCATGACCTGCCAGACTTAATGGGAATGAGTAAGAATGAATTAGACAAATCCTTTTTTCTTGAGATGATCATTATACTAGTGATTAGTGTGGGATGATTGTTGTACCACTATTTCTGGCCTCCAACTCCTACTGAACTAACTTCTATGGAGCTTAGGTTTCTCAATCAACATGTAATAAAACTTTCCACGTTTTATTAGTCAAATTACAGTTTGAGAACCACTGATCTATTGAGATTCGGATTGCTAAACTGACCATTTCAATGAAACATCTTGACACATAGCTTTGCCTCTTTACTTTGTCAAATCTTTATTTTACAAATTTAAAAATTACTTTAACAAATTACATTTTATTTTTCTTGATTCAGGCTTTATTTTTCGAGCAAAATAGTTAATGTCTATAAATCTTCTTAAAGTTTTTCTTAGCTGAAACACATTTTAAGTAACCATTCAAGAAAAGAGACAATAACTCACATAGTATTCATATTATATAACATCAGTGAACTTCTACAACATTTCTATTACTCCAAAAAGCTCCTTCTTGTTACCTTTCAGGTAAGCCCCATCAGCTTCCCAAGTCTGTGGCTTTAACAGCAAGGCACAGATGATGGACACAAAGATTTTTTAATAGAAGTATTATGAAGAGGGCAACATGTAGTTTCTTAGAGTTAAAAGTTAAAACTATAGAAAGAATGCCTGGATCTACCAGTCCCATGACATAACAGTTGTGTATTGCATGTTTAATTTTATGAAGTAACTGCTGTTCTGATTTTTATCAGAATAAATTATTTTGCCTGCTCTCATACTTCATATATGCACTTTGGTTTCTGGTTCCTTTCACTTAACATGATATTTTTTGAGATTAATTCATGTTGCTGAGTGTTTTAGTAATTCATTCTTTATTGCAGAGTATATTCCACATTTTCTTAATCCAGTTTCCTTTTGATAGATAGTTGGTTCATTTCCAGTTGTTTTATTTTCCAGACACAAACTTTTCTTTTTCTCCAATAAATACCTAGGAATAGAATTATGGGGTCATAGGATATAGGTATGTCTAATTTTATATGATAATATCTTCAGCTATCCAAAGTGATTGTATAGTTTTACACATATACCAAATATGTTGATAGTTTCACTGTTCCATATGCTAGCCAATATTGCATATCATCAGTCTTTCTGATTTTGCTTTTGTAACTCTTCTAGTGGATATAAAACAACATGTAACTGGGGTTATAATATGCATTTTCATACACATAATAATGTTAGATACCATCTTATGTGCTTGTTAGTTATTTCTATAACTTCTTTTGTAATGTATCTGTTCAAGTCCCCTACTTTTGAGTTATTGAGTTATGTGTTGCTGATTTTTATTTCTTCTTCTGTTCTAAATACAAATATTTTGTTAGATATATATATTCCAATGTTTTATCTCAGTCTCTGTCCTGCTGTTTTATTTAACTAACAGTGTTTCGGGGTAAGTAAAACGGTGTGTGTGTGTATGAGAATAAATTCAAATTCATCTTTTGAAAAATGTAGTGGTTTTTAAAACTAGTTGAAGGAATCTTTGTCTACCCCAAGGTCATAAAATATTTCCTCTTATGCTTTCTTACATAAACCTTAATGTTTTAATTGATGCATTTATGTCAGTGATCTTTTTGGAATTAATCTTTGTGTACAGTGTGATGTAGGGGTCAAAGTTAAGTTTTTTATGTCTCACACATTTTAATGTGTGCCAATGCTTTATCTAAATGCTTTTCAGACCTTAAAATAACTTCTACAGAATATGTTTGAGGTATTTTCTTAATGAACTTTATTTTGTAGAGAAGTTTTAGGTTCCCAGCAAAAATTAAGTAAAAAGTACAGAAATTCATACACCTACTTTCCATTCCTCACAAACACACGCCCTTCTCCCATCAACATCCCATACCAGAGTAGTATATCTGTTACAATAAATGAACCTATATTGGCATATCATTATCACTCAAAGTCCATAGTTTACCATTAGAATGTATTCTTGGTGTTCCATATTCTGTGAGTTGGGACCAGTGTATAATGATGTATCCACCAATATAACATCATACAGAGTTTCAACACCCTTAAAATCCTCTCTGTTCTACTGATTCACCCTGCTCAACTCTCTAACTCCTGGTAAGCACTGGTTGTTTCACTATCTTCATAGTTTTTCATTTTACAGAACATCATATAGATGGAATCATACAGGATGTAGCCTTTTCAGATTGCCTTCTTTTACTTGGTAATATGCATTTAACTTTCCTTCATGTCTTTTAATGACATAATAGTTCATTTATTTTTAGTGCCATATAATATTGCATTATCTCAGTGTACCAGAGATTATCCAGTTACTTCCAGTTTGGTAATTGTTAATAAAGCTGTTGTAAATATCCATATGCAGGTTTGAGTGGGGATATAAGTTTTCAACTGTTTTAGGTAAATACCAAAGGGCGCAATTATGGGATCATAGAGTAAGAATATGTTTACCTTTATAAGAAATCATCAAACTATTTTCCAAAGTAGCTGTATCATTTTGCATTTCTCTCAACTATTAATGAGAGTTCCTGTTGCTCCACATTCTTGCCAGTATTTGGTGTTGTTAATGTTTTGGATTTTGGTCATGCTAATAGGTATTTAGTAATATTTAATTGTTGTTATAATTTGCATTTTCCTCGTGACACACTTTGAGCATCCTTTCACATGCTTATTGGATATCTATGTATCCTCTTTGGTTAGGTTTCTGTTCTGGTGTTTTTCTTCACTTTTAATTAAGTTATTTATTTTCTTATTGTTGACTTTTAATGGTCTTTTTGTATGCTTTAAATAGCAGTTTTCTATCGAAGTTATTCTTCATTCTTTTTTCAGTTATTCCAGAACCAATTGTTGGAAGAATATTTTACTCTCCAGTGAATTACATTCATGCTTTTATGTACAATTAATTGGCAATGTTCAATCTGGACAGTAAGGCATGAACTTTTCTCTCTCCCTCTCCCTGTTAAACACAACTATAAATCCCAGAAATAATACAACCAAAGTAGAACTGTGAAAACTGGAAGACAAAGGCAAACTTATTAGAAAGCTGTTAATAATATCCCTATGCAGATTTGAGTGGGGACATAAGTTTTCAACTGTTTTAGATAAATACCAAAGAGTGCAATTATGGGATCTGGAAGAACAATAGAGAGGTAGGGCATGTTATGACCTTATACTCAAAAGAAAGTGACATATGTCTGGTGTTTTCTGACTACGAACCTGGCAACAAATTTTGACATGATTTCTCCATGGAATGGAAGAGTAGTCTTACAAAATGCCAAGCAAGCCAGGCAACAAGAGATAAACCGATCAGACAAAAATATCACCACAGAGGCTCTGAAAATTAGTTTATCATTGGAAACAAAGCCCAGAAATGTAAGCCAAAACTTGCATGGTCAACCAACAGAAGATAATTGCCTAATAAAATAAGCATTTATATGACCCAAATATCTTAATATATCCTACACACACACACCCCCCCCCAAATATGCAGAGAAAACTTAAAAATCACTCATAATACAAAGAAGCAGAAAAATTACAACTTGGAAATAAGAAAAGAAAATCAACTGATACCAACACTGAGATGAATCAGATATTAGAATCACTTGACAAAGATTTTAAAGCAATTATTATAAAAATAATTCAATAACTAATTATAAATATCCTTAAAAATAAAAAATAGAAAAATTTCAGCAAATAAATAAAAGTTATAAAAATGTACCAAATGAAAATTATACTGAAAAATATGATAGCAGAATTTTGAAACAAATCTCACTGGATGGACTCAATAGTAAAGGTAACAAAAAATGGAATCAGTAAACTTGAGGACTGATCAATAGGCTTTACTCAATAGAAGCAACAGAGATAAAGTAGACTAAGTCAAGAAACGGTCACCACCAACACCATTGCAGACCGAATGGGTTCCAGAGGGCTGTCTGATGACTGCTACTACCATCAGTCATTCCATACCCACTGCCCAGGGGCTCAAGAGCCTACCCACTCACCCAACCCACTGCTGCCATTCCCAACCCTCAAGAAAGCCACCTGGGCCTGGCGTAGTGACTCACGCCTGTAATCCCAGCACTTTGGGAGGCCGAGGTAGGTGAATGGCTTGAGGTCAGGAGTTTAAGAGCAGCCTAGCCAATATAGTGAAACCTCGTCTCTGCTAAAAATACAAAAATTAGCTGAGTGTCATGGCACAAGCCTGTAATCCCAGCTACTTGGGAGGGTGAGGCAAGAGAATTGCTTGAACCCAGGAGACGGAGGTTGCAGTGAGCTGAGATCACACCACTGCAGTCCAGCCTGGGTGACAGAGTGAGACTCCATCTCAAAAAAAAAAAAGAAAGAAAATCCACCTGGAGTTCTACGGATTCACCTGCCTGCCTGGTCTCGTGCTAGTGTATAGTGCCATAGGGCCCCAAACAGGCCCTCTTAGCCCACAGCAACCATGACTAGGATGTGAAGACTGGCCCAGTTGGCATCCCAGACCCTAGAAAAACTTCATCACAGCCTTCATTGACAACAACACCCTAAGTTACTGAGAAAATCACAGACATCACTGATGCTCTTTATAGCTGAAGAAATCATACAGAGACTATACTTCTGCATGTCCTCAGATTTAAAAGATAAGTACTCTGCCAAACCAACATCATAGATACATCTTCAGGAAAACATCTTCCCTTACAGAAGTAAATTCAAAAAAATAGAAGAAGCAACCGTTACACTGGAGGCACAGTTATCAATGTAAGGACACAGGAAACATGGAAAAGCCAGGAAATGTGACACTTCCAAGTATATAATAATTTTTCAGCAACAGATCTCAGTCAAAAAGAAATTTACAGGCTTGGTTTGGTGGCTAATGCCTGAAGTCTCAGCACTTTTAGAGATCAAGACAAGAGGATTACTTGAGGCCAGTAGCTTGAGATGAGTCTTGGCAACATCAGGAGACCACATCTTTATGATTTTTTTTAATTAGTGAGGCTTGATGGCTTATACCTGTAGCCCTAGCTACATGGGAGACAGAGGCAGGAGGATAATTTGAGTCTAGGAGTTCAAGGTTACACTGAGCTAGGATGGCACCACTGCATTCTAGCCTGAGTAATAGAGTAAGACTCTGTCTCTAATTTAAAAAAAGAAAAAAAGGAATTTATGAAGTCTTGGAAAAAGGATTTGAAATATTAAAGAAGTTCAGTGAGATAAAGGATAATACTGCTAAATAATACAAAGAAATCATAAAAATAATTTAGAATATGAATGAGAATTTACTGAGAGAGACATCATTAAAAAGAGAATAAAAATTCTGGAATTAATTAAATAATATTTTGAATAAAATATAAAATACACTTGAAAGTTGCAACACTAAATTAAATCAAGCAGAAGAAAAAACCTCAGAACTTGAAGACAGATCTTTTGAAATAACCGTGTCAGACTAAAATAAAGAAAAAAGAACAAAAAAGAGTGAGCAAAGCCTACATGACGTACAGGACACCAGAAGGCCACCAAATATTGAATATTTTGTGTTCCAGAAGTCAAAATGAAAATAAAAGAATTGGAAAACCCATTTAACAAAATAATAGATGAAAACTTCATAATTCTCAGAAGAGATTTAGACATCCAGATACAGATCGTTCAGAAATCCCCAAATAGATACAATGTAGAAAAATCTTCAGAGCAGATAATAGTTAAACTATCTAAAGTCAAAGACAAAGAGAGAATTCTGAAAACAGCAAGAGGAAAGCATCTAGTTATTAATAAGGGAACCTCCATTAGACTAAGAGTGGATTTATCAGCAAAATCCTTACAGAGCAGGAGATAATGAGATGATATAGTCAAAGTGATGAAAGAAAAAAAAAAAACTGTCAGACAAACATACTATACCCAGCAAAGGTATCCCTTGTAAATTAAGGAAAAAGAAAGTTTTTCCCAGACAGGCAAATACTGAGGGAATTCATCACCACTAGACTGGCTATACAGGAAATCCTTAAGGGAGTCCTATAGTTGGAAAAAAAAGGAATAATATCTATCCTTATGAAAACACATGAAAATATAAAAACCACTGGTAGAGCAAACACACAAAGAAAAGACTGAAATGTTATCACTACAGTAAACCACCAAACCACAATGATAAACAATAAGAGAAAGAAAGGAACAAAAAATATACAAAACAACCAGAGATCAATTAATAAAATGAAAAGAATAAGCTCTCCAGTATCAATAACCTTGAATATTTACAGATTAAATTTTCCATGTAAAACAGATAGATTAACTGAAGGTATAAATAAACATGGCCTATTTGCTGCCTAAAAGAAATTTATGTCACATGTTAAAAAAATACACTGACAAAGTAAAGAGGTGGAAAAAGATATTCCATGCAAATGAAAACCGAAAGAGAGGAGGAGCAGCTATACTTGTATCAGATAAAACAGACTTTAGGTCAAAAACAGTAGAAAGAAGGCCATTATATAATGATTACGGGATCAATTTAATAAGAAAATATAAGAATTATAAACATACATAAACTCAGCACCAGAGTACCAAGATACATAAAACAAATATTAGATCTAAAGAGAGATATAGACTTTAATACAATAATAGTTGCGGACCTCAACACCTTACTCTCAGCATTAGCCATATTATCTAGACAGATAACTAACAAAGAAATTTTGGATTTAAACTGCTTATTAAAGAAAATGGACCAAACAGAAATTTATGGAACATTTTACCCAACAGCTACAGAATACACATTCTTCTTAACAACATGGAACATCCTCCAGGATAGACCATATTTTAGGGCACAAAACAAGTCTCATCAAATTTTAAAAACTTGAAATTATATCAAGAATCTTGACAGATCACAATGAAATAAAACTAGAAACCAAAAACAAGAGAAACTTTGCAAACTGTACATAATACATGGAAATTAAACAACACATTCCTGAATGACATAAGGTAAATTTTTTTTGAATCTTGAAACAAATGAAAATCAGAACACACCATATCAAAATCTATGAGATATAGCAAAAGCAGTAAAGTTTATAGCAATAAACATTAACAACAAAAATGTAGAAGGCTTTCAAATCAGTAATACAATGATGCATCTCAAGGAATTAGAGAGGCTATTACAAACCAAACACAAAATTATTAAAAGGCAAAATATGAAGAAAATGTGATACATATACACTATAGAATACACATAGCCACAAAAAAGATTGAATCAGGAAAAAAATAGAAAATAAACAGATCAATAATGAGTAATGGAACTGAAATAATAATAAAAATTATTGCAAGAAATAAAAGTCCAGAACTGGGTAGCTTAACTGAAATCATATACTTAACTTTCAATGAACTATCACCATTTCTTCTCAAGTATTACCAAAAAAAAAAAAAAAATGAAGATGAGGAAATTACCTGTAAGTCATTCTACCAGGCCAGCATAATTCATATGCCAAAACCAGACAAGGACGCAACAAAAAGAGAAAAATAGATGCCAATGTTTCTGATAAACATAGATACAACAATTGTCAACAAAATATTAGAACCAAATCCAATAATGTCAAAAAAATTATATTAAGATCAAGTCCGATTTATCCCATGGATGCAAGGATGGTTCAACATACACAAATCAATAAATGCAAATTATCACATTAATAGAATGAATGACAAAAACCATAAAGATAATCTCAATAAATGCAGACAAAGCATTTGAAAAAGTAATATTGTTTTATTATAAAAACTCTCAGCAAACTAGGCATAGAAGAAACATATCTCAACCTAACAAAGGCTATATATGACAAACCCACAGCTAATATCATACTCAATAAGGAAAATCTGAAGCCTTTTATGTAGGAAGTGGATCAAGACAAGGATGTCCACTTTCACCACTCATATTCAGTATAGTACTAGACATCATAGCCAGAGTGATTAGGCAAAATTAAAAAAAAAAGAGCCTCCAAAATGATAAAGAAGAAGTGAAATTGTTTCTCTTTACTAATGATATGATCTTATATCTGAAAGATTTCTAAAGAATTCACCAAAAATCTCTTAGATCTAATAAATAAATTCAATAAAGTTGCAGGATATAAAATCAGCATACAAAAGCAGTAGAATTTCTATACACCAATAATGAACTGAGAAAGAAATAAAGAAATCATTTCCATTTACAATAGCTACCAAAAGTATATAAAATACCTAGTGATATAGTTAACCAAGGAAATGAATGATCTCTTCAAGGAAAACTATACCTCACTAATAAAAGAAATTTAAAAGGACACAAATACAAAGATATCCCACACTAATGGATCAGGAGAATCAATATTGTTGAAATAACCATACTGCCGAAAATAATATTTTCAATGCAGTCCCTATCAAAATATCAATGTCATTTTTCACAGTAATAGAAAAAACGATTCTAAAACTTGTAAGGAACCAATAAAGAGCATGAATAACCAAAGCAATCCTGAGCATAAAGAATAAAGCTAGAGACATCACCCTACCTTTCTTAAAAATATATTACAATGCTACAGTAACAAAATAAGCATGATATTGTTATATATCACAAAAATATTGGCCATTGAAACAGAATAGAGACTCTAAAAATAAATCCACATATTTAAATCTAACCGATTTTCAACAAAGCCTCCAATAATATACACTGGGGAAAAAACACCCTTTTCAATAAACCATGTTAGAAAATTTTGATATCTATATGCAGAAGAATAAAAGTTGACCTCTATCTCTCATTCTATACAAAAATCAATTAAACATGGATTAAAAGATTAAATACAAGACTAAAAATATAAAACTGCTAATAGGAAAAACGTTATTTCAGAACATTGGACTAGACAAAGATTTTATGGCCAAGTTCCCCAAAGCATGATCAACAAAATAAAAAATAGACAAATTGGACTATAGTAAACTAAAAGGCTTCTGTGCTTCTGTACAGCAAAGAAAACAATAAACAGAGTAAAGAGTCAACCTGTTGAATGGGAGAGACTGTTTGCAAACTATTCATCTTTCAAGGGACTAATATCTTGGATATACAAGGTGCTCAAACTTCTCAACAGTTAAAAAAAAAAAAAAGAGTCCCATTAAAAAGTGAGCAGGCCAGGCACAGTGGCTCACACCTATAATCCCAGCACTTTGGGAGGCCTAAGTGGGGGGATCACCTGAGGTCAGGAGTTCGAGACGAGCCTGGCCAACATGGTGAAACCCCGTCTCTACTAAAAATACAAAAAATTAGCCAGGCATGGTGTTGCATGCTTGTAATTCCAGCTACTTGGGAGGCTGAGGCAGGAGAATCGCTTGAACCCGGGAGGTGGAGGTTGCAGAGAGCCAAGATTGCACCATTGCACTCTAGCTTGGGTAACAACAGTGAAACTCTGTGAAAAAAAAAAATAGTGAGCAAGGGACATGTGCAGACATTTCTCAAAAGAAGACATACAATTGGCCAACAAACCTATGAAAAAATTCTTAATATCACTAATCATTAGGGAAATGCAAATCAAAATCATAATGAGATATAATCTTACCCTAATTAAAATGGCTATTATTAAAAAGACAAAAATTAGCAGACACTGGCAAGGATGCAGAGATTAGGGAACTCTTACACACTGCTAGTGGGAATGTAAATTAGCATAGCCACTATGGAAAACAGTATGGAGATTAGTTTAAAGAGTAAAAATAGAACTACCACAAAATTCAGCAATCCCACTACTGGGTATTTATCCACAGGAAAATAAATCAGTATATTAAAAGGATACTTGCACTTGCATGTTTATTGCAGTAGTATTCACAATAGCAAAGATATGAAATCCACACAAATGTCCACCTGTGGAAAAAATGGATAAAGAAAGTGTGGTATAGGTAAACAATAGAATACTCTTTGACAATAAATAAAGAATAAAATAATGTCATCTGCAGCAACATGGATGGAAGTGGAGGTCATTATGATACATGAAATAAGCCAGGAATAGAAAAATAAATATCTCTCATGTTCTGTTTTATATGTAGGAGCTTAAAAATTGATCTCATGAAGGTAGAGAGTAGAATAATAGATGTCAAAGGCTGGTAAGGGCATGTGGTTGGAAGGAGGCTATAAAAAAAGGTTGCTCAATGAGTATAAACATACAGTTGGGTAAAGGTGTAAGTCTAATGTCTGATAGAAGGTAGAGTGACTATAGTTGGCAATAATGTATTGGATATGTCAAAGTAGCTAGAAGAAAGGACTTGAAATATTCCCGATACAAAGATATGATAGTCAAAGTGAGATTCTCCAAATACCTTGACTTGATCATTACACATTCTATGCCTATAACAAAATATCTCATTTACTCCATAAATCTGTGAAATATTATGCATAAATTTTTAGAAAGAGAGAAAAATGAACAGGTTCTCAGGTACCTGTGGAATAATAACTAAAGGTCCTAGATGAATCACTTGAATTTCAGAGGAAGAGGACAGACAGTGAGGCTGTAAAGACATATGAAGAAATAATAGCTATTAACTTCACAAATTTGACTCAATGTATAAACCCATAAATATAAGAAGCTGAGCAAACTCCCAATAAGACAAACCTAAAAGTATCTACACCAAGGTTCATTATAGTAAAATGGGAAAAATAGTTAAAAAAAAAAAATACAATGAACAGCCAGAGTAAAATGGTATATATCCTATAGAGGAATACCAATTTAAATAATTTCTCATTTTTCATGATAGAGGTAAGAAAGTAGTACAGCATTTTTCAAATGCTGAAAGAAAAGAACTGGCAACAACAAATTCTATAACCAGCAGAACTGTCATCAAAAATAATGAGGGAAAAATAAATTCTCAAATGCAGAAAACATAAAAGTATTTGTTACTAGCAGACCTACCCTTAAAACATGGATAAAAGAATTTTTTTTCAAATAATAAAAGAGCATGTCTTGGAGCCTCAGGAAGGAAGAAACAATAATGGGAGAAGGAGACATGTGAGTGATACGGTTTGTATTAGTATTCCTTCCAAACTCTCAGGTCAAATTGGAGGAGAAACCTGGTGAGAGGTGGTTGGATCATGGGATGAACTTTCACCATGCTGTTCTCATGATAATGAGTGGGTTCCCATGAGATCTGATGGTTTAAAAGTGTGTGACACTCCCCCCTTCTGTCTGTCTCTCTCTCTCTCTCTCTCTCGCATGTGCGTGCTTTCACTTGCACTCTTGCTCTGGCTCTCGCTCTCTCTCCTGACACCATTGTGAAGAAGGTAGTTGCTTCTCCTTCGCCTTCTGCCATGATTGTAAGTTTCCTGAGTTCTCCCAGTCATGCTTCCTATTAAGCCTGCAGAACTTTGAGTCAATTAAACCTCTTTTCTTCATAAATAATCCAGCCTCAGGTAGCTCTTTATAGCAGTGTGAAAACAGACTAATACACTGAATAAGAACAATAGTTTTCTAAATAATACATGATGGTCAAAGTCAAAATTATAAAACCATTTGATATTCAAGATAATAATATATAAAAGTGGGAATGGTAAAAGGACCTAAATAAAAACAAGGTTTCCACTCTTTATTTGAAGTAGTAAAATGTTGATCCCAATAAACTGTAATAAGATACATACGTATATTTCAATAGATACAGTTGTTACTAAGAATATAATTCAAAGTGATATTCTTAAAAAACATTGAAGTAAATCAAAATAGAATCTTACTGAATTACACAAAGTGTTTGAATAATTCACAAGAAGGCAAGAAAAGAAAAACAGAGGAACAGGGAACAGTGGACATAAACATTTTTAAACAAAGGTATATTTAAGCAGTGCATCTCAATAATTTCAATGCAAATGGTCTAAATACACTAACTAGAATACAATGATTAATAGAGTTTATTTTTATACAGTGACCCAACTATATGCTGCATGACTTAGATGTGGAATTGCAATGGAAAGTATTTATCAAACTTTTAACCAGGTGAAATTAAAACTTCAATGTGTATTTTTCTCCTGTTACAGCAGTTGAGACCTCTGGTCTGTTTTCAGTCTTCTGTTTTCTGAGAGTCTTCTTGGAGCCTATATATGTGTGAACAGTTCAGAGTTGGCCAAAGGTTTGTGGAAGGTTTACATGCAGACTTAAAGCTGCCACCTTCTTTAGTTACCTCCTCAGTTTCTAGACACTCTGATAACCTACATTCTTTCTTTCTAAAATTATTGTTATTGCTATTCCTGCTTGAGTTTTTGTGGCCCCATATAATGCAAACCTGAAGAAACACCAGGGAAAATAGGGAAAATACTTTTGAAACACAGATCTTATCCAGTGATATACCTATTATCAGAGTCACATTCTTTCCAATTTTTCTCTGCTCTTGACTCCAATTTGTGAACAGTTTATAGTTGTTATACACAGGAAGATTATTCTTATGCAAGCTATTTCACCACTGTTACCGGAACTGGGACTTTACCTGGGCAGTTTAGAAGTTAATAATGTTTCCTAAAGAAGGTCATAGTATTAATCATGCTTTTTTTCCCCTTGCATTTTCTGATGCTTTGACATCTTACTGTCCTTGCTGACATTGGAGGAATTGCCCTTCCCTGGAATAGCTAATTCCTAGAGATAAGAAACAACTCCCCTGGGAGCACACCTTTGAAATGAACACCAAACAATCCCAAGCCCACACCCCTAACCATGTCTTCTATGGTGCTATCATTCTTTGGGCCATTATTCCCCTTTCTTAATCATCCCAAGGCCAGATATCAGACAAATAGAGACAGCCTCTATACCGCAGAGCCTGCAGATATTATTCATACTTGCAAATCTAAATTGGCTTGTCCTGCCCGGCTTGTTTCTTCCCATGCAAACCACAATAAAAGCTCTTGTCCATGTTTTCCTCTCATTTCCTCTGCCTCCTGAGTAACCTTGGTGCTTCCCTGTGTGGCCTTGTGTGGCATGTCTTGCCTCCTGTTTCTAGGGATATTTAGGTATAAAAACTTATTTTATGACAGTCATTTTCATGTCTGCATGTCTTACCATACCTGATTGAAACAAATCTCAAGTGCCCTTAAAACAACCATTCAGTAGGGTTTAAGAATTTCCTGAAGTAGTTCCATCTTACATAAGTTTGGGAAACAGATGAACTAAGCCATAAGAAGGAAATAATGTTTAAGTTAAACCTTGAAGAGCGAGTAGGAGTTAGTTTCATTAAAAAGCCCAGACAGAAATAACAAGTATGAAAAGAAATAGGGTAAGAAAACAAAGATCTGCAACACTGCTGGAAGATAGTTGTCAAAATTGGGAGCCAGAGAAGAAGGCTCAGATTATGGTACATACGGTGATGGCCTCATACATATTACTCAGGAGGTTGGGCTTTAACTGGCTTTCAATTGAGAAATGACATGATTAGGATGCATCTAGATCTTTTGCGTTCTTGTCTTTTGTGTTTTTAGTATACAAGTTGCCACCCCACCAGAATCATCAACTAATATTGTTCCTTTTGCCATCCTAAACTGAAAGGAAAGTGGAGTTGTTGCACATGGCTATGATCACAGCATAATCAGTTTTCAAATTGTCAAATGGCACTGCACAAAACATCGTATTGGATTTTTTTAAAGACTGCATGAAGAGAATTAAAAATGAGCTAAAGAAAATTGACTGAAATCAACTGTAGTTTAGGAAATTCACTATGTTGAAATATGTGCTTTTAAATAACATGTAGGGGGCAAACAATCTATAATCAGTCAAGTAGAATCTGGTTGTCAATATGTAAAAGCAAAGCTGGGATAATCATGGTAAAGACATGTCTGATGGTTAATTTGGAAAGGACAAATGCCTGTGACATTGACATTATTGCAGAGAAAACAGAAAAATATTTGGAAGACGAAAGGAAAAAATGAACATTTTATATTTGTAGTGCAAAGCATGTTGACTGTGGCAGAAACTTGTTTTTTTGTTTTGTTTTGTGGGGAGCATGTCACGAAAATATATGCAAAGATTAAATTGCAACAGGTTGGGTCAGTGCAATGCTACATAAACAGTATGAGAGTTTTTGAATTAAATTGGCTCATGCAACAAAATTATGTAATATCATAGCAACAAAATCTGAGTGGATAAGCTCATAGTACTGCAAGGATCCCTGAAACCCATTAATTCAAAATTCTGTGTTATTATTCCTCCTCATTGTTCTTTTTACTTATAAAAGCTAATTTCTTTATTTCTTGCCTTTGAGTCTGTTTATTTTCTTAGAATTTGCTGTGGGTAATATTAATCTACTAATGAAATCAAAGTTTCCTCCAGGGCAGTAACATTTTCTGTTTTAGATATCAGCATATGCTCAGTGCTTAGTGTAGATTAGGTTTTTCAATATACATATGATGTTTGTACATAAGGATGAATGAGCAAATGAAGGAATTTTTACTGAACATTTAAGCAAAGAAATAATAATAAACTATTACTTATTTACCATTTACTATGCTTGGGAGTTTTTGATTATTGATTATTGTTACATACATTATAATATTAAATTCACAAACATCTTTTTTTTTTTGAGACGGAGTGTCGCTATGTCGCCCAGACTGCAGTGCAGTGGTGTATTCTCGGCTCACTTAACCTCCGCCTCCGGGTTTAAGCGATTCTCCTACCTCAGCCTCTCGAGTACCTGGTATTACAGGTGCAGGCCAACATGCCCAGCTATTTTTTTTTTTGTATTTTTAGTAGAGACGGGGTTTCACTGTGTTGGCCAGGATGGTCTCGATCTCCTGACCTCGTGAACCACCCACCTCAGCCTCCCAAAGTGTTGGGATTACAGGCATGAGCCACCGCGCCCAGCATTAAATTCACAAACATCTTGAGACCATTGTTATTCGCATCAATTTTAAATAGAAAATGGATGTCCTGAGGTGGGTAAGCTACTTGCCCAAATTGACGGAAAACAGCAGATTTGGAATTTAAGCTCATCTAGTCATCTTCCCTAACCAAAATTACCAGTGACAGGTACAATCAGTGGGGAAAGAGACAACAATTTAGAATGTGGACAGAAAAAGTGTAAAGTAACTGTGTGCACTTAGATACACTATTTTACCTCTCTCAATTCAATATCCTCAATATTCAAGTGAAGAGAGTCATGATAATTGTTTTAGGGAATTATAAAACTAAATGAGTAGTTCTTGTAAAATTCTTAACACAATGGGTACTAACAAGTAATAATGATAACAATAATTAAATTAATATGTTGTGGTGACTTAGGAACTCACAATTTTTATTCATGCATCTGATTTTCAATAAAAAAGATGAAGTTAATATTTTTATATATATATTACACTTTAAGTTCTGGGATATATGTACAGAATGTGCAGGTTTGTTACATAGGTATACATGCTCCACGGTGGTTTGCTGCACCCATCAACCTGTCATCTACATTAGGTATTTCTCCTAATGTTATCCCTTCCTTAGCCCCAACCCCATGACAGTGTGTGATGTGTGTGATGTTCCCCTCCCTGTGCCCATATGTTCCATTGTTCAACTCCCACTTGTGAGTGAGAACATGTGGTGTTTGGTTCTCTGTTCCCATGTTAGTTTGCTGAGAATGGTGGTTTCCAGCTTCATCTATGTCCCTGTAAAGAACATGAACTCATTCTTTTTTATGGCTGCATAGTATTCCATGGTGTATATGTGCCACATTTCCCTTATTCAGTCTAACATTGATTGGCATTTAAGTTGGCCCTTACCCTTGGCTATTGTGAATAGCACTGCAATAAACATACATGTGTATGTGTCTTTATAGTAGAATGATTTATAATCCTTAAGGTATATACCCAGTAATGGGATTGCTGAGTCAAATGGTATTTCTAGTTCTAGATCCTTGAGGAATTGCCACATTGTCTTCCATAATGATTGAAATAATTTATACTCCCACCAACAGTGTAAAAGCTTTCCTATTTCTCCACATCCTCTCCAACATCCATTGTTTCCTGGCTTTTTAATAATTGCCATTCTAACTGGCATGAGATGATATTTCACTGTGGTTTTGATTTGCATTTCTCTAATGACCAGTGATGATGAGCTTTTTTTCATGTTTGTTGGCTGCATAAATGTCTTCTTTTGAAAAGTGTCTGCTCATACCCTTCACCCACTTTTTGATGGGGTTGTTTGTTTTTTTCTTGTAAATTACCTTAATTACCTTGTAGATTCTGGATATTAGACCTTTGTCAGATGGATAGATTACAAAAATGCTCTCCCGTTCTGTAGGTTGCCTGTTCACGCTGATGATAGTTTCTTTTGCTGTGCAGAAGCTCTTTAGTTTAATTAGATCCCATTTGTCAAATTTGGCTTTTGTTGCAATTGCTTTTGGTGTTTTAGTCATGAAGTATTTGTCCATACCTATGTCCTGAATGGTATTGCCTAGGTTTTCTTCCAGGATTTTTATGGTTTTAGGTTTTACATTTAAATCTTTAATCCATCTTGAGTTAATTTCTGTATAAGATGTAAGGAAAGCATCCAGTTTCAGTTTTCTGCATATGGCTAGCCAGTTTTCCCAGCACCATTTATTAAATAGGGACTCCTTTCCCCATTGCTTGTTTTTGTCACGTTTGTCAAAGATCAGATGGTTGTAGATGTGTGGTGTTGTTTCTGAGGCCTCTGTTCTTTTCCATTGGTCTATATATCTGTTTTGGTATAATACCATGCTGTTTTGGTTACTGTAGCCTTGTAGTATAGTTTGAAGTCACGTAGTGTGATGCCTCAGGCTTTGTTCTTTTTGCTTAGGATTTTCTTGGCTATATGGGCTCCTTTTTGGTTCCATATGAAATTTAAAGTAGTTTTTTTTTTTTTTTTTTTTCTGTGAAGAATGTCAATGGTAGCTTGACGGGAATGGCATTGAATCCATAAATTACTTTGGGTAATATGGCCATTTTCACGATATTGATTCTTCCTATTCATGAGCATGGAACCGTTTTCCATTTGTTTGTGTCCTCTTTTATTTCCTTGAGCAGCGGTTTGTAGGTCTCCTTGAAGAGGTCTTTCACGTCCCTTGTAATTTGTATTCCTAGGTATTTTATTCTCTTCCTAGGTATTTTATTCTAGGTATTTTTATTCTAGGTATTTTATTCCTAGGTATTTTTATTCTCTTCCTAGGTATTTTATTCTCCTATTCAATTGTGAATAGGAGTTTGCTCATTATTTGACTCTCTGTGTGTCTATTATTGGTGTATAGGAATGCTTGTGATTTTTGCACTTGATTTTATATTCTGAGACTTTGCTAAAGTTGCTTATCAGCTTCAGGAGTTTTAGGGCTGAGACAATGGGGTTTTCTACATATACAATCATGTCACCTGCAAAGAGAGACAATATGACTTCCTCTCTTCCTGTTCGAATGCGCTTTCTTTCTTTCTCTTGCCTGATTGCCCTGGTCAGAAATTCCAATACTATGTTGAATAGGAGTGGTAAGAAGGGGCATCCTTGTCTTGTGCTGGTTTTCAAAGGGAATGCTTCCAGTTTTTGCCCATTCAGTATGATATTGGCTGTGGGTTTGTCATGAATAGTTTTTATTATTTTGAGATATGGTCAGTTAATACCTAGTTTATTGAGTGTTTTTAGCATGAAGCAATGTTCAATTTTATCGAAGGCCTTTTCTGCATCTATTGAGATAATCATGTGGTTTTTGTCATTGGTTCTGTTTATGGGATGGATTACATTTATTGATTGCAGTTTTTTAACTAGCCTTGCATCCTGGGGATGAAGCCACTTGATTGTGGTGGATAAGCTTTTTAATGTGCTGCTGAATTCACTTTGCCCGTATTTTATTGAGGATTTTCTAAGTTCATCAGGGATATTGGCCTGAAATTTTCTTTTTTTGTTGTGTCTCTGCCATGTTTTGATATCAGGATGATGCTGGCCTCATAAAATGAGTTAGGGAGGAGTCCCTCTTTTTCTATTGTTTGGAATAGTTTCAGAAGGAATAGTACCTGCTCTTGTTTGTACCTCTGGTAAAATTCGGCTGTGAATCCATCTGGTCTCAGACTTTTTTTGGTTGGTAGGCTATTAATTACTGCCTCAATATCAGAACTTGTTATTGGCATATTAAGGGATTTGACTTCTTCCTGATTAGTCTTGGGAGGGTGTATGTGTCCAGGAATTTATCCATTTCTTCTAGATTTTCTAGTTTATTTGCGTAGAGGTGTTTATAGTATTCTCTGATGGTAGTTTGTATTTCTGTGGGATCAGTGGTGATCTTCTCTTTATCATTTTTTATTGCGTCCATTTGATTCTTCTCTCTTTTTTTCTTTATTAATCTGTCTAGCAGTCTATCTATTTTGTTAATCTGTTCAAAAAGCCAGTTCCTGGATTCATTGAGTTTTGAAGGTTTTTTTGTGTCTCTATCTCCTTTTGTTCTGCTCTGATCTTAGTTATTTCTTGTCTTCTGCTAGCTTTTGGATTTGTTTGCTCTTGGTTCTCTATTTGTTTTAATTGTGATGTTAGGGTGCCAATTTTAGATCTTTCCTGCTTTGTCCTGTGGGCAGTTAGTGCTATATATATTTCCCTCTAAACACTGCTTTAGCTGTGTCCCAGATATTTTGGTATGTTGTCTCTTTTTTCTCATTGGTTTCAAAGAACTTATTTATTTCTTCCTTAATTTCGTTATTTACCCAGTAGTCATTCAGGAGGAGGTCGTTCAGTTTCCATGTAGTTGTGAGGTTTTGAGTGAATTTCTTAATCTTGCGTTCTAATTTGATTGCACTGTGGTCTGAAAGACTGTTTGTTATGATTTTCTTTCTTTTGCATTTGCTGAGGAGTGCTTTATTTCCAATTATGTAGCCAATTTTAGAATGAGTGCTGTGCGGTGCAAAGAAGAATGTATATTCTGTAGATTTAGGGTGGAGAGTTCTATTAGGTCTGCTTGGTCCAGAGCTGAGTTCAAGTTCTTGTTAAGATCCTTGTTAATTTTCTGTCTCATTGATCTGTCTAATATTGACAGTGGAGTGTTAAAGTCTCCCACTATTATTGTGTGAGAGTCAAAGTCTCTTTGTAGGTCTCTAAGAACTTGCTTTATGAATCTGGGTGCTCCATTATTGGGTGCATATACATTTAGGTTAGCTTTTCCTGTTACATTGATCCCTTTACCATAATATAATGCCCTTCTTTGTCTTTTATGATCTTTGTTGGTAAAGTCTATTTTATCAGAGACTAGGATTGCAATCCCTGCTTTTTTTTTTCTTTCTATTTGCTTGGTAAACCTTCCTCCATTTCTTCATTTTGAGCCTACATGTGTTTTTGCATGTGAGGTGGGTCTCCTGAATACAGCACACTGATGGATCTTGACTCTATCTACTTTGCTAGTCTGTATCTTTTAATTGGGGCATTTTGCCCATTTACATTTAAGGTTAATATTGTTATGTGTGAATTTGATCCTGTGATTACGATGCTAGCTGGTTATTTTGCCCATTAGTTGATGCAGTTTCTTCATAGTGTCGATGGCCTTTACATTTTTGTATGTTTTTGCAGTGACAGGTACAGTCTTTTCCTTTCCATATTTAGTGCTTCCTTCAGGAGCTCTTGTAAGGCAGGCCTGGTTATGACAAAATTCCTCAGCATTTGCTTGTCTGTAAAGGATTTTATTTCTCCTTCACTTATGAAGCTTAATTTGGCTGGATATGAAATTCTGGATTGAAAATTCTTTTCTTTAAGAATGTTGAAAATTGGTTCCCATTCTCTTCTGGCTTGCAGAGTTTCTGCAGAGGTTTGGCTATTAGTCTCATGGTCTTCTCTTTTTGGGTAACCCAACCTTTCTCTATGGCTGCCCTTATCATTTTTTCCTTCATTTCAACCTTGGTGCATCTGATGACTGTGTGTCTTGGGGTTGCTCTTCTCGAGGAGTATCTTTGTGGTGGTGTCTGTATTTCCTGAATTTGAATGTTGACCTGTCTTGCTAGATTGGGGTAGCTCTCCTGGATAATATTCTGAAGTGTGTTTTCCAACTTGGTTCCATTCTCCCTGTCCCCTTCAGGAACACTAGTCAGACATAAGTTTGATCTCTTCACATAGTCTCATATATTTTGGAGGTTTTATTCATTCCTTTTCATTCTTTTCCCTCTTTTCTTGTCTTCATGCTTTATTTTATTAAGTTGATCTTCAATCTCTGACATCCTTTTTTCCACTTAATAGAGTTGGCAATTGATACTTGTGTATGTTTCACAAAGTTCTCATGCTGTGTTTTTCAGCTCCATCAGGTCGTTTATGTTCTCTCCAAACTGGCTATTCTAGTTAGCAGTTCCTATAACCTTTTGTCAAGGTTCTTAGCTTCCTTGCATTAGATTAGAACATGCTCCTTTAGCTTGGAGGAGTTTGTGATTACCCACCTTCTGAAGCCTACTTCCATCAATTCGTCAAACTCATTCTCTGTCCAGTTTTTTCCCTTGCTGGTGATGAGTTGTGACCCTTTGGAGGAGAAGAGGCATTCTGGTTTTTGGCATTTTCCGCCTTTTTGTGCTGGTTTTTCCTCATCTTCATGGATTTATCTACCTTCGGTCTTTGCTGTTAATAAGTTTTTCCTTCAGATGGAGTTTTTGCATGGTCATCCTTTTTCTTGATGTTGATGCTATTGCTTTCTGTTTGTTAGTTTTCCTTATAACAGTCAGGCCCTTCTTCTGCAGGTCTCCTGAAGTTTGCTGGGGGTCCATTCCAGACCCTGTTTTCCTGGGTATCACCAGCAGAGGCTGCAGAACAGCAAAGATTGCTGCCTGTTCCTCCCTCTGGAAGCTTCGTCCCAGAGGGGCATCTGCCAAATGCAAGGCAGAACTCTCCTGTATGAGGTGTCTGTTCACCCCTGTTGGGAGGTGTCTCCCAGTCAGGAGGCACGGGGGTCAGGGACCCACTTGAGGAGGTAGTCAGTCCCTTAGCAGAGCTTGAGTGAGCGCTGTTCTGGGAGATCTGCTGCTTTCTTCAGACCTGGCAGGCCGGAACGTTTAAGTCTACTGAAGCTGTGCCCACAGCGGCCCCTCCCCCAGGTGCTCTGTCCCAGGGAGATGGGAGTTTTATCTATAAGCCCCTGACTGGGGCTGCTGCCTTTCTTTCAGAGATGACCTACCCAGAGAGGGGGAATCTAGAGAGACAGTCTGGCTACAGTGGCTTTTGAAAGCTGCGTGGGCCCCACCCAGTTCAAACTTCCCAGACTCTGTTTACACTGTGAGGGGACAAACCGCCTACTCAAGCCTCAGTAATTGTGGACTCCCCTCCCCCCTCCAAGCTCAAGTGTCTCAGGTCAACTTCAGACTGCTGTGCTGGCAGTGAGAATTTGTAGCCAGTGGATCTTAGCTTGCTGGGGGTGGGATCCACTAAGCAAGACTACTTGGCTCCCTGGTTTCAGCCCCCTTTCCAGGGGAGTAAATGGTTCTGTCTTGCTAGTGTTCCAAGTGCCACTGGGGTATGAAAAAACTCCTGCAGCTAGCTCAGAATCTGCCCAAAAGGCCACCCAGTTTTGTGCTTGAAACCCAGGGCCCTTGTGGTGTGGGCACTCAAGGGAATCTCCTGGTCTGTGGGTTGAAAAGACCATGGGAAAAGTGTACTATATGGGCTGGAGTGCACCATTCCTCACAGCACGGTCCCTCATGGCTTCCCTTGGCTAGGGGAGGGAATTCCCTGAGCCTTTGTGCTTCCTGGGTGAGGTGACACCCCACCCTGCTTCAGCTTGCCCTCAATGGGCTGCACCCACTGTCTAACCAGTCCCAGTGAGATGAACCAGGTACTTCAGTTAAAAATGCAGAAATCACCCACCTTCTGCATTGGTCTCACTGGGAGCTGCCGACTGGAGCTGTTCCTATTTGGCCATCTTGCCCCGGAATCAAAGTTAATATCAATATTTCTTTTTCACATTACCATAGTCCTCAATTGTCACCTGACGGAGGAATAAAATTCAAAACTGTAGCTGATTAGCATGTTGGCTATGCAGGCAAGAACAGCCAAAAGAAAAATAATTCACAGAAAATCGCAACTGTAATGTTCAGTGAGGTTTGAGGACTTTCTACTTTATTGCCAAAGCTGTCAAGGATCTCTTGGGTCACCCTTCTACTGATCTCTTGGTCCTTATATGTACATATTTATTTCTCAAGACTGATATTGCCCACCCAAGGAGATTTAACTACTGTATCAAAACATTTTTTATTTAGATACCATCTGTATTTGAGAAAATCATAAGTAGAAAATTAGCCTTTCAATAGTCCTCAAAGTATCTTAGCTGCTTACAAAAAATATTGTACAAACATATCCTTAAAGTAAGTGTTACATCTCAGGGTTTCATCTTTTCACATATATAGGCTGGCAAAAATACAACAGCTCCCTAGAAGAGTTTTAGAAATCTGATAAATTCAAAAGCAGATGGAAGGACAGAAGTCATTCCTGTGACTAAATTTCTTTAGACACACAGATGGGATTAAATACTAAATAAATGTTAACCAACAAGTTTTTAAAATTGATGCATATAGCTAAGAAAAAATAAAAGCTAGTGATCCAAAAGTAATTAATCTCCTTGTTATTTTCAATTATGTGCCAATAAAATGTTAAGCCTATGATATGGACTCTTATGGTTATTAATTTGTCAGGTGAGGATGATGGTCATGATTAATGAGAATGATGACAAACATGGAAAAATAAATATGTGGATGGAATTTCCACTTACATCTAGAATAATTTATTAACTTTAAGATAGTTTGTTAACAATTAGATAATTTATTAACTTTAAGATAGATTCCCATAGAATCTTTCTATGGGAAAGATTCTATGTGGGTCAGTGGAAGACGAAGTGGGAAGAAAAGGTAAAGAATGGTGTTATTGGGCTGGGTGTGGTGGCTCACACCTGTAATTCCAGTGCTTTGGGAGGCCGAGGCAGGTGGATCACTTGATGTCAGGAGTTCGAGACCAGCCTTGCCAACATGGAAAAATCCTGTCTCTACTTAAAAAAAAAATAGTAATAATAATACAAAAATTAGCCGGGCATGGTGGAGTAGCTGTAATCCCAGCTACTCAGGAGACTGAGGCAGGAGAATTACTTGAACCTCAGAGGTGAAGGTTGTAGTGAGCCCAGATTGGACCACTGCACTCCAGCCTAGGCAACAGAGAGAGACTCTATCTCAAAATAAAAAAGAAACAATGGTGTTATTTTTTTCAAAGGACACACTATGGTAGAGAAACAGACAAAAAATAGTGCTTTTATTCAGAGGGGCAATATTTCTCTACTAAATTGAACCTATCTATAGCATGAGCCCTCAATAAAAGAACTTGGCTACTCTACATCTTGTTAGCTGTACAACCATGGGCAAATTAGTTAACCCCTGTAACCCTCTGTCACTTCAGTTGCAAAGTTTGGTTACCCACTTATATAAGATATTTATGAAAAATGAGTAATGCTTATAAACCTACTTAATATGGTGTCTGGTACCTAGAATGCTCTGTCACTGTTAGCTCTGATTGTTATTTAAGGAACAGTGAATGGTCTATAACACAGGTGTAGTGACAGCAGGTATGGTAGACTCTGTAAGCTTGAAAAGAAACTCGCAAGAGGCAATAATGCCCAGTTGATCTTCTAGTACTTTCATTTTAACAGACAACAATGACACAGATGTGCACATGTGGTTTTCTTTAGATTTTCTCTTATTCTTGTAGCTTCATTTTCTAAAAACTTTAGTACATCATATGGAGTTTTTAATCCAAATGCTCCTATTAACATTTTATAGTGATGGAAGGAATTCCACTATATTCTATGAAAAGTAAGAGTTACACCCAAAGAGCTGAAAGCTTTAACTGGCATTGATTCTTAGGCTGGCTCTGTTCCTATGTTTGGGCAGACATTAATTTAATCAGAGCTAGAATCTGCCTGCAGCAAAGACTCAGCAGCTTGGGAAATTGAGCCTTCTGCTCCCTTCACTTTTGAATACATCATTTGGAATTGGTGGTATTTACATGAATTTATTGCAGAGACATAGGTTGGATATTGTGTGCAAATTTATGTTTTATAAACATTCACACATTTCCATTTGAATGACATTAAGATTATTAAATGAGAGGTTTTTATACTTTATGCATTACGAGAATATTCTATACTATGTCAGAATATATGAGGTATGTTTTGATGTATAAACTGGGTTACTTTAAGAAATGCTACTTAACCATCTCTGAGCCTCAATTTCTTTATCTGTAAGATAGAGATAACAATTATAGAACTATTGATCATTAAATTATATTGTATCCATGTTCCAAGTACAGAATCTGCCACTATGGTTCTTATTTAATAAATGATTGTTTGTATTACTATGTAGTCTAATTCATTACTTTTTTACCTATGAGGAAACTAAATCTTAGAGGCAGAAAGTAAATTAACCAGGGAACTGGAGTTACCCAGTAGAAGAGCTGGGATTGAAACTCTAGTTTCCCAATGCCCTCATCAATATTCTTTTTAGTGTGAGAGTAATAATAGCTGAAACTGGAGATAGTGAACTAAGCTTCAGGAAAGGAACAAACCAAGCACTGAAACAGGGAGGCGCCAGAAAGAAAGAATTAAAATATAACTACAAATCTGAGTCTCACAGATAATTACTTAGAAGAGTCCACTCTCTCTGACTCACTTTATATTTATTTTATATTGACTACTTAATACTTCTCATTTTATTTCATAAAATAGTGATGGCATGACATCCTTGTCTCTTTCTCTGCTTCTCAGTTGTAACACAGCTACTTGCAAATCAAAATTTTAAAGTTCTCAATTGAAAGATAGACTGTCAGGACAATTTACAGTTTATTTTCTTTCTGTTGTTGTAGTTGTTATTTTGACATAAAAAGTTGCAGTAGGCAGAATAATAGTCTCCAGGGATAGCCATGCCCTAATCCTCAGAACCTGCAAACATGTTATATTACATGGCAAAGGGAAATAAGGGTGTAGAAGGAATTAATGTTGCTAATCTGCTGACCTTCAAATAAAGAATTAACCTAGATTATCTGGATGGGCCCACTGTAATCATAAATGTCCTTAAAAATAAAAAGGGAGGCAAAAACTCCATGAAGACAACACTTCTTCCTGCCTTTGCAGAAATGTAACTAATTGAAGAAATCTAACTAATTTGACAGATATTTCGAATGGCGAGTGAAGGAAGTAAATCCTTTAAGGCTTAACTGTAAGAAAGAATGAAGTAAGGAGAGGGCAGATATTGCCAATTCTCTGGAAGCTGCCGCTGGAAGTGGGGATGTACACCTTGATGTACAGAGGTGTTCCCAGGAGAGCAGGAAGACCTTCATGCAGATAGCCCAGACAGGTGCTTAAGGAAATTAGGTCCTAGGCACCAAGCCTCAGCAGATTTCTGTGTTTTAAGTGTGTCTCTCAATCATCTCAGCTTCTGTCTTCAACTCCAGAACAGTGACTAATTTAAGTGGTGTTTGTGTGGAGGTGAAGCACTTGAGTGTTGCCTTACCCTAAGGCATTGAATAAGACTAAGGCGTCTTTGCCTATTTGTTGAGAGTGTATGTGTATATGTACATATGTTTGTATGTGCATATGCACAAAAATCACTGAAATTAAATTCTCCAGCCTGGAGGGAAGAAACCTTAGAGTTACAGTTCAACCACTTTCAATGAAATTTTTAAAACATGACTTTATTTTTGCTTACTTGACTTTGCATTTACAAATGCCCTATATAGTTAATGAATAGAATAAAATAAGGTTAAGAAATGGTGCTGCAGAGCTACGTATCTGAGCTCCAAAGATGAATACACTACGTACACACAGTGAATACAGATAGATAAAAATAAAATTTCACCCCTCTTTTGGCAGAGTAAGTTGGAAAGAATTGAGGCAAACATATATTTCCTTTTATCTCATATCCCACCTAGATTTTTGTGAAAATTATTTCCTTCTCGATTAAGTTATATGTTATCTTCTTTCCCTCAGTTCCTGAAAACATGTTCCCCTGTGATTCCTAGTACTCAGCCATGCCCTGTTCTACCTCTATTCCGGAAACGACTCTGCCCTTTCTTTTCGAATAAGTTAAAGCAGGGAATGTTGGTGACTCGGGATAAGAGATTTTTTTTTAATGTATCCAGAAAGTTTTTAGTTTATAAATAAAGTACTCTTATAATAGGTTGAAATATAATTGAGTATGAATATTAATTTTACCAGTTACTGGCTGATTGGTCTTACCCTCCTCTTTCAGTATTTATTTTCTCCTTATATAATCTGAAATACTTTGCTTAATAGCACCATCTGACATGCATTTTTCAAATAATCAACTTATTTACTTGCCTGTCTCTGCTCACAATAGTGAAAACTATGGTGACAGCAATTTTTCTTTTTTGTGTTTATGTATAATACTGCACTCTCCTCCTCCCACCCAGTTTTAAAACAGTACCTACCAAGAGGAGGTACACAATTAATATTCATTTCTTAAATTAGTAATGTCCCAACTCAAACTTATATTATCAGTAAAATGCAGCTACTGAAATGTGTTTCATGAGTTAATTGTAAATACAAAAAAAAAAAAAAATTAGCCTGCTGTGGTGGTGGGTGCCTGTAATCCCAGCTACTCGGGAGGCTGAGGCAGGGAGAATTGCTTGAACCCAGGAGGCGGAGGTTGCAGTGAGCCGAGATTGCACCACTGCACTCCAGCCTGGGAGACAGAGTAAGACTCCCTCTCAAAAAAAAAAAAAAAAGGAAGAAAATTAAAATGTGTAATGAATATAAAGTAATGAATATAGTGCCTTCTGTGTTCAATATTGATACATAATAGTCTTGGGTTTTTAATTTTTTTTCAAATAAAATAGCCAGTGTCAGTGCTCCAATACAGGTACAAAATAGGTTAGAGTAATTTTACAGGGAAAGCGGAGGGAGCATAGAGCAAAGGATTTGATTTTGGAGGAAAGGACGGCATAAGCTTATGTACACAACAGAACTGTTGGGTCTAATAGTCTTTTCTGCGAGGATCCAAATGTTCTATGTGCTGTCCAATATGGTAGCTGGTACCCACATATGGTGATAAAGCCCTTCAAATAAGAGTAGTGCAACTAAGGAATTACATTTTTTTTTAGTTAATTAATTAACATTTAAATTTAAACAGCCCCATGTGGTTGGTGGCTACACTATGACAGAGCATGTCTTGAGCAGTGGCTTACAAAATTAAATGGGTTTAAGGCAGACTTACCTGGAAGCACTTATTACAATGCAAATTTTCAAGCTTTACCTTGGAAGTTCTTTTGTGTTAGACCTGGAGGTGAAGCCTAGGACTCAGCAGTTTGAGGAATCCATTTTGGGTTACTGAAGGAGGAGCTCCATGACCTGCACTTTGGTCCTGTCTTTGTGCCAATTCCTGGAGGTCTCTTTCTGTCATTCTGTCTTTGCTTGTGAAGTGTCTCCTTATCTTTAAATTCCATTCACTTTCAGTCTTATCTGTGGCTTTTCCCAATAGTCCAGAAATAAAATCTTATTTAGGAAGTAGAGCTGCTGCTTTTATTCCGTTTGATGTTATTTTTTCAAGTGTGCTGACTTATAATTCCATTATCGTTATCATCTCTAAATTTAATCCTTTTATACTTTCAGAAAGTCAAAACCTTATTGTAAGTAGGATGGGAAATTCTGGTGGCTGCACAATTATATCTAGGATAAATTTAGTAATGCCCATTTTGCAAATTTTTAAATATGTCCAAAGACCCTTCTGAAGAAGATTGAATTTTGGAAACCAAGGGGAAAACCAAGGGGACCTTTGCAATTCTTATGATAAAACTGATAACCAAAAAACTCAGGACCAAGAGCTTATCACTACTGTTCCCTTTCCTCCATGTGCTAAGTTTTTGGAGGTCAAAGCCAAGATGGTCATGTTCAAAAGCTGGTGATGATTAAGATTTATTGACAACCCCATATTCTGAGAAGGATTATATTTCTGAAACCTCATGAGTATAAAAGCTGTTTCTGTCCTTTCCCTGCTATAGTTGCAATAGTTGGGATACATAGGTACATCAGTTACTATGCTTTTGGCTGGAAGAAAAAAAATACCTGAAAAAGCATGAACATGGCTTAGATAATAAAGTAGCAAAGATGATTATTCACAAATTAAGAAATCTGGAGAGAGGCTGTTGCAGCATTTGTTCATTGGCTCAATAATGCCATCACTGTTCCAACTTTTTCTGCTTTTGGTTCTGTTATAGCTTGCATATTTATTTTCCATTTTCAATCTTGTAAACTTGTGACAAGATGGTTGTCACAGATTTATACGCATCACTCCCAAAGACACAAAGGAAGAAGGTGGGATACTTCTTGGAGCTATCTCTTTATCAGGGAGGGAAATTTTTTCATACGTGAAAAAGAAGAGACATTTTGCATATCTTATTGCCCAGAATTTTGATGCCTCATGGCTCTTAGCAGCAAAAAAGGCTTGGAAAGCAAAGATCAAAAAAGGCTTGGAAAGCAAGGATCCAACATTTTCAGTCTCTATAGTAGGGATCGGTCTCTGCCAGAAAGGAAGAAAGATAAAGAAAAATGTGTGTTGTTAGGCAAACAATTTCTGCCAGAAGAGAATATGGACTTGCTATGGGTGGATTAAAATTTTATAGAAATTTAGAGGATGTTTATGAAGACATTTCCATCTTGAAATTAGTATAGAAGACTTTCTACCCAGTGGATGTCATCTGGGAAATTCTTCCCTTCCTCAGAGTGTAGAGAAAATGAAACAATCACTAGACAAGAGGAATGAGCAATAAGACAGAAAAAGAATCCTGAACTTAAATAAAACAAGACTCTAACATTTTGACCAGAACAGAATTTGGGGATGGAGTATAGAATAAATTCTTTATAGCTCTCAGTCTTATATTGAACTGCCATTGAATAAGATAAACAGTCTACCAGTGTGTGATGCAGAGAAACACAGCGTGAATCAAAGCAGGCAATGTTATTGCTTTCCAAGGCAGTGGTTTAACTAGACTGAGAGTACTATATCTGGTATTTGTCACTGTTTCTTACATGGGGTATAATTTCTCTTGAAGCACTATTGCACTGAGTCACTTAATGATACCAAGCTTCTAAGATTTAAGATGTAAAGGAAGAATGTTAAAAGTTGTGCATTTGTTCACTGGGAGGGAAAAGGGAGTTTAAATTCTTATTTAGCCTTTGTAATTTCCATCACTGGCAAAGATGATTTCTCTCCCTCATTTTTTCTCTTTATACAGTACCAGTCCATATTCTGCCGCTACCTCCCTCGTTGACCACTTTAACTTCAGCACTTTATGTGAGGGGCACAAGTAAAACAAGGAATCAGTGCTGCTCTATGAATCATTTGTCAAAGGGAGATTTAAATGCATGTTCCTTACCTGCCTAGAGGAAAATACAGTAAATGCATTTTGAGGTAGAGACAGAAAGTGATGTGTTCTTAATAACCGGCATATTTATTATGCCCTAAATGGGAAATTGTATATTTGCAGGTTGACAACCACAGCTGAATAGAATGATCAGCTTTGTCCACAGGCAAAATTACGAGGTCTATAAGTGTGTGGTTCATCAATAGAATTAGTATAACGAGGCAGACCTAGATTAATTTCCTGACTCTGCTACTTGCTAACTGTGACAACTTAAGAAAGGTACATAACCACTCTGAGCTTCAGTTTCCTCATTTGTAAACTGGGGATAATAATAGTGCCCATTAATTTACGCTATAACAATATTAAATGAGATAATTTTTCTAAATTGTTGATTTAGGACCTGTTATAGAGAAAGTATTTAATACATATTAGCTACAATCATGATGATGATAATGCCAACAAAATCCAGGTAGGTAGGTAGTAGATATCTAAACAGCACTTTTCAGATAAGAGGACTGAAATGTTCATGAGTGTACAAATACAATAAAAGAGTAAAGGCCAGACACTGTGGCTCACGCCCATAATCCCGGCACTTTGGGAGGCCGAGGTGGGCGGATCACAAGGTCAGGATATGGAGACCATCCTGGCCAACATGGTGAAACCCCGTCTCTACTAAAAATACAAAAATTAGCCGGGCGTGGTGGTGCGCACCTGTAGTCCCAGCCTACTCAGGAGGCTGAGGCAGGAGAATCGTTGAACCCAGAAAGCGGAGGTTGCAGTGAGCCAAGATCACGCCACTGCACTCCAATCTGGGTGACAGAGCGAGACTCCATCAAAAAAAAAGAGTAAATACATTAAAAATGAATTCTTAGATGTATAATTATTGAAAACTTGGTTTGAAAGGACAAAAAGCCAACAAGAGCAGTCTTTACACAGCAGGGCTAAATTCTTCCCTGTGTTTTGGCTGAATTCATTGTCCCCCCATAAGTAATGCTATACTAGTCACATATTAAGCATTTAGCATTAGTGGTTAAGAGAATACACTATTGCCTCACGAATCCAGGTGGTCCATACCAATCTCAACATTAAGTAGGTTTTTGACCTTGGCTGTTTAAATTCTGCGAGTAAGATTTTCCTTTGTAAACCAGGAACAGTTACAATAGCTATTCCATAGCATTGCTTTTGAGGATTACATAAACTTTTTGTGAAAAGCACGTTAGAACAGTTCATCACATACAGTAAATATTCAATGAAATTTATGTATTATTACAGGAGGAAAGAAAGAAAATTCTATCAGTTATAGGAGGGGAGATAGACTGGACCCCAACATATTGTAGCTTGGAATGGACATTCAACTCAAATCAGCTGGGACTAAAACATAATATTATTCTGCATATATTAGCATTTGGTGCCCAGAATAATAGTGACTTAAATAAAATGGAGACTTTTTTTTTTTCTCTGAAGATGTCTAGAGCAGAAAGTTTCAAGAAGGAAGCTTAAAGGGAACTTTCTCTCAAGCTTAGAGGACAGAACTGACTCTTACATAACACAGTTATTGAGACTTGACACTTTTTAAGCACAGAAATTGCTTGGTAAAGCTTTATTATCTCGTTTTTCAAGCCACATTTTGAATGTTCAATAGCCACACATGAGACTAATAACTACCTTAATGGAGAGTATAGGTATATAAAACGTATGTAACCGCAGAAAGTCTATAGTGCTGCTATAGACTTCCTTAGGACTATCCTCCTCCCACCTTTGGAGGCACACAGTCCTTCCATATTTACTGTATTCTTGTTACTTTTTATTTTTGTGGGTACATAGTAGGTGTATATATTTATGGGGTTCATGAGATACTTACATACAGGCATGCAATGTGTAATAATCATATCTTGTAAAATGAGATATCCATACCCTCAAGTATGTATCTTTTGTGTTACAAACCATCCAATTATACTTTTTTAGTTATTTTAAAATGTACAGCTAAATTTTTATTGACTATAGTCCCCCTGTTGTGCTATAAAATACTAGATCTTTTTCATTGATTCAAACTGTTTTTTTGTAGCCATTAACCATCCTCACCTCTCCTCCAACCCTTACTTCCACCCCTTACTACCATTCCTAGCCTCTGGTAACCATCCTTCTAATCTCTATCTCCATGTGTTCAATTGTTTTGATTTTTACATCCCCAAAATAAGTGAGAACATGTAATGTTTGAATTTCTGTGCCTGGCTTATTTGACTTAACATAATGACTTCCAGTTCCATCCATGCTGTTGCAAATGACAGGATCTCATTCTTTTTTTAATGGCTGACTAGTACTTCATTGTGTATAAGTACCACATTTTCTTTATCCATTCATCTGTTAATGAACACCTAGGTTGCTTCCAAATCTTGGCTATTGTGAGCAGTGCTGCAACAAACATGTAAGTGCAAATATCTCTTAGATATCTGATTTCTCTACTTTTGAAGATACACCCAACACTGGGATTGCTGGGTCATATAGGAGCTCTATTTTTAGTTTTTTTAGGAACCTCCAAACTGTTCTCCATAGTGGTTGTACTAATTTACATTCCCACAAACAGTGTAAGAGAGTTCCCTTTTCTCCACGTCCTCACCAGCATATGTTATTGCCTGTCTTTTGGATATAAACCATTTTAACTAGGGTGAGATGATGTCTCATGGTAGTTTTGATTTGCATTTCTTTGATGATCAGCAATGTTGGGTACCTTTTAATTTACCTCTTTGCCATTTGCATGTCTTTGTTTGAGAAATGCCTATCCAAATCTTTTGCCTATTTGTTGATCATATTATTAGATTTTTTTTTCCTATGGAGTCGTTTAAGCTTCTTATATATTCTGGTTATTAATATCTTGCACGTGGATAGTTTGCAAATACTTTCTCCCATTCTGTGGGTTGTCTCTTCACTTTGTTGATTGTATTCTTTGCTGTGCAGAAGATTTTTAACTTGATATGATCCCATTTGTCCATCTTTGCTTGGGTTGTCTGTGTTCGTTGGGTATTACTCAAGAAATTTTTGCCCAGAACAATGTCCTGGAGACTTTCCCCAATTTTTTCTTGTAGTAGTTTCAGAGTTTGAGATCTTAGATTTAATTCTTTAATCCATTTTGATTTGATTTTTGTGTATGGTGAAAGATAGGGGTCTAGTTTCATTCTTCTCCATGTGGATATCTAATTTTCCCCACACCATTTGTTGAAGAGACTGTTTTTTTCCCAGTGTATGTTCTTGGCATCTTTGTCAAAATGAGTTTGCTGTAGGTGTGTGGATTTGTTTCTGGGTTCTCTATTCTGTTCATTGGTCTATGTGTCTCTTTTTATGCAAATGCTGTGCTGTTTTGGTTCCTACAGCTCCGTAGTATAATTTGAAGCCAAGTAATGTAATTCCTCCAGTTTTGTTCTTTTTGCTCAGGATAGCTTTGGATATTCTGGGTCTTTTGTGTTTCCATGTAAATTTTAGAATTGATTTTTCTATTTATGGGAAAAATATCATTCATATTTTGATAGAAATTGCATTGAATCTGTAGATTACTTTGGGTAATATGGACATTTTAACAGTATTGATTTTTCCAATCCATAAACATGAAACACATATTCATTTTTTTATGTTCTTTGCAATTTCTTTCATCAGTGTTTTATAGTTTTACTTGTAGAGCTCCTCAACTTTTTTGGTTAATTCTTAGGTATTTAACTTTATTTGTTGCTATTGTAATTGGGATTACTTTTCAATTTCTTTTTCCAATTCTTCACTCTTGGCATATAGAAATGCAACTGATTTTTATATGTTGATATTGTATCCTGCAACTTTACTAAATTTCTCAGTTCTAACATTTTTTTTTTTTTGCTGGAATCTTTAGGTTTTTCCAAATATAAGATCATATCATCTGCAAATAAGAATAATTTGACTTATTCCTTTCCAACTTGGATGCTCTATATTTTTTTTCTCTTGTCTGATTGCTCTAGGTAAGACTTCCAGTACTATGTGAAATAACAGTGGTAAAAGTGGGCATCCTTGGTGTGTTCCAGATCTTAGAGGAAAGGCTTTCAGTTTTCCCCATTCAGTATGATACTAGCTGTGGGTCTGTTGTATACAGCTTTTATTATGTGGAGCTATGTTTCATCTATACTCAGTTTTTTTGTTGTTATTTTTTGTTTTTTGAGACGAAGTCTTGCTCTGTTGCCTGGACTGGAGTGCAGTGGCACAATCTCTGCTCACCACAACCTCTGCCCCCTGGGTTCAAGTGATTCTTCTGCCTCAGCCTCCCGAGTAGCTAGAACTAACGGCACGTGCCACTATGCCTGGCTAATTTTTGTATTTTTAGTGGAGATGGGGTTTCATTATGTTGATCAGGCTGTTCTTGAACTCCTTACCTTGTGATCCACTCTCCTCAGCCTCTCAAAGTGCTGGGATTACAGGTGTGAGACAACACGCTCAGCCAATACCCAGTTTTTTTAGAGTTTTTTATCATGAAGAGATGTTGAATTTTATCCTATGTTTTTTAACATCACTTGAAATGATGATATGGTTTTTGTGAACAATCTGAAAAAGAAATTTGAAAAGTAATCCCATTTATAATAGCCACATATAAACTTTGTTTTCTGGTTGTTTTGTGGTCTGCTCTTCCTTCTTTTCTTCTTTACTGTCTTCCTTTTAGTGAAAGTGATTGTCTCTGATTGTATGATTTAATTTCTTTCTTTTGTGTCTGTGTATCCATTGTATGTTTTTCAATTTGAGGTTACTGTGAGGCATGCAAATACTATCTTAGAACCTATTATTTTAAACTGATGACAGCTTAACACTGATTGCATAAACAAACACGTAAAGAGAAAATTAATACAAACTCTACACTTTAACTATATTCTCCTACTTTTTAACTTTTTGTTGTTTCTCTTCATGCCTTATTATACTATGTCTTGGAAAGTTGGTGTAGTTACTATTTTTGATTGGTTCATTTTCAGTCTTTCTACTTGAGTAGTTTACAACCAATGATTAAAGTGGTATAAATTCTGTATTTTTCTGTTTACTTACTATTACCAGTGAGTTTTGTACCTTCAAAGGATTCCTTGTTCCTCATTAACATTCTTTTTATCCAAATTGAAGAATTCCCATCAGCATTTCTTCTAGGAGAGGCCTGGTGTTGATAAAATTCATCAGCTTTTATTTGTCTAGGAAAGTGTTTATTTCTCCTTTACGTTTGAAGGATATTTTCACTGGATATACTATTTTAGAATAAAAGTTTTTTCCTTCAGCACTTTTAACATGGCATGACACACTCTCCTTTTCCACTGAAAAGTCTGCTGCCAGAAGTATTGGAACTGCATTGTATGTTACTTCTTTCATTTATCTTGCTGCTCTTAGGATCCTTTCTTTATCCTTGACCTCTGGGAATTTGATTATTAAATGCCTTGAGGTAGTCTTCTTCAGATGAAATCTGCTTGGTGTTTTATAACGTTCTTGTATTTCAATGTTGATATTTTTCTCTGGGTTTAGCAAGTTCTTTGATATTATCCCTTTGAATAAACTTTCTACCCCTATACCTTTCTCCGCCTCCTCTTTAAGGCCAATAACTCTTAGATTTGCTCTTTTGAGTCTATTTTCCAGATCTTTTAGGTGTGCTTTCTTGTTTTTTATTCTTTGTTCTTTTGTCTCCTTTCACTGTGTATTTTCAAATAGCCTATCTTCAAGCTCATTCGTTCTTTCTTCTACTTGATCAGTTCTGATATTAAGTGACTTTGACGTGTTATGCAGTAGGTCAGTTGCATTTTTCAACTCAAGAATTTCTGCTTAATTCTTTTAAATTATTTTAATCTATTAAATTTATATAACAGAATTCTGAATTTTCTCTCTGTGTTATCTTGATTTTCTTTGTTTCCTCAAAACAGCTATTTTGAATGCTCTGTCTGACAGGTCACATGTTGTCTATTTCTTCAGCATTGGTCCCTGGAGGCTTATTTAGTTCATTAGGTGAGGTCTTGTTTTCCTGGGTGTCGATACTTGTATATGTTATTTGCTGTCTTAGCATTGAAGAGTTAGGTATTAATTGCACTCTTCGTAGTCTGGGTTTGTTTGTGCCCTTCCTTCTTGACAAGGATTTCCAAGTATTCAAAGGGACTTGGGTTTTTGCAGACTCGTAGATGCACTGCCTTGGTGGTCTTGAATACGATCTGGTTCACCAGGAAGAGATTTCTTGTTATTTTCCCTTGCTTTTTCCCAAACAAAGGGAATCTCTCTTTGTGCTGAACCCCCTGGAACAGGGGGTGTGGTGTTGCAAGTACTCTTGTTTCCATGACCACAGGAACTATGCTGGGTCGGAACAAAAGCCATAACAGCACTGGGTTTTGCCCAAGGCCCACTGCACTGTAACTGCTACCTGGCTACCACTTATGTTCACTCAAGCCTATAAGGCTCCACAATCTGCAGGTGATAAAACCAGCTAGGTTTGCATCCTTCCCTTCAGTGTAGCAAGTTGCCCTGGGCCCTGGGGGAGACTAGAGATGCTATTTGGGAGCCAGAAATTTGAGTCAATAATCTTAGAAACTTACCTGATGTTTGATTTCATTTCAGCTATGTTGGCACTCTAACCACAATATAAAGTCCTTCCCGCTCTTCCCCCCACCTTCTATAGTCACAGGAGCCTCTCCCTGTGGGCACTACCACAACCAGCTCACAA
The DNA here is from genome assembly GCF_028885655.2 of Pongo abelii. Classification (NCBI taxonomy): domain Eukaryota; kingdom Metazoa; phylum Chordata; class Mammalia; order Primates; family Hominidae; genus Pongo; species Pongo abelii. The sequence goes on from NC_072003.2 coordinate 59,859,190, forward strand.
GGGCATTCTTCCAGTCCACCACCTATATTCACTTAAAGCCCAAGGACTCTCCCATCAGTCTGGTGAATGCTGCCTGGCTGGGGACTCACTCTTCAGGACAGTGGGCTAGACTCTATCCCAGGGCAGGTCCAGAACATGCTGTCCAAGAGCCTAGGCCTGGATTCAGGGACCCTAAGTGCCTGCTTGTTTTTTTACTGCACTGTGGATGAGCTGGTACCTAAGGTACAAGAGAAAGTCCCTCTTACTTTCCCCTTTGCTTTTTTTCAATAGAAGTCCTTCAGTGTAGCCACCACAACTAGGAATGTGCTGGGTCACACCTGAATTCAGCACGTTTTAGAACCCAAGGCCCATAGCATACTACCTGAGCTTTGCTGTTGGTTATTCAGGGTCCAAGGGCCCTTTGGTTAGCAGGTGATGAGTCCTTCCAGGATCGAGTCCTCCCCTTCAAGGTAGCAGTTTCCCTTTTGGCCCAGGGTGTGTCTGGAAATACCATTTGGAAGCTGGGTCCTGGAATGGTGGTTTTATAACTTCACCTGGTGCCCTATTCTACCCTGGCTAAGCAGGTATTCAAGATGCAAGGCAAAGTCCTCTTTATGCTTTGTTCTCCATCCCTTAAGCAGAAGGAAGGAGACACTTTCATTACTGCAAGCCGCACTGCCTGGGCTTGGTGGTAAGATGGTACAAACACTCCTTTAGCCAGCCCACCTATCATCTCCCTAGATCACATGCCACTCTAGTCCTCTGGCTCTGAGCCCAGCCCAGCAGTAGGAGTTGCCTAGGAACTGCAGTCCTTGTGTCCTATACTGCCTTTCAAATTTACCCAGAACCCCAGAGCACTTTGGCCCATGTTGGCAAGGCTTGTGGAGAAACTTGAGTTTAAACCATTGGGATGGGTAATTCCTCTTTGGCTAGGTCCAAATTCTCCTTCCCTGTGTGGAAACTGGCTAAGCCCAGCACCGCGTTACCTTCTACTATGACAGGGCAGCACTGAGTTCAATGTAATGTTCCCCTATCACTGCACTCTCCCTCCCCCAAATGCACAGACTCTCCCTGCTGCACTGAGCTGCCAGGAGATGAAGAGGGGTGGTATTGGCAAATCAAGACTGTCTCTCCTGCTCTCCTCAATGCCTTTTTCGAAGGTATGATGTTAAAACGGGGGTACTGTGATTGCTCACCTGATTTTTGGTTCTTCTGATGGTGCTTTTCTGTGTACAGATAATTGTTAAAATTTGGTATTCCCGTGAAGGGTATAATTGGTTTGGGCTTCTATTCCACCCTTTTGCTCTGCCCTCTTCACTACTGTATTCTTACCTGATCTTTAATCTACAAAAAGTTTCTGTTCATATTTAATGTAAAACAAGTTCACACAGAGGACTCAACCTAATGCCCTCTTACATAACAATTTTGAATTTGGGAACTGTTTGTAGTGGTGGGTTTTTATATTTTTTACTCTCATGGAATTGTTTGGTTTAACACATTATACTCTGTAGGATCCCATTACTGGTTCTCCCTCTTATGCAATGATATGGGCTGTAGATCCAGCAGAAGTCAGTTCCCTCTGTTATTTGCCCTGTTTCATAATCATATTCATGGTCTATCCACACATTGCACCACCAATGCACATCTCTCCAGGAAGCATTTTTTTTTAAACTGAAAATCACATTTCACCTCCCTGACACCACTACAACCTAAAACTCTTACATGGCTTCCTATTTTTTCTTAGAATATGGCCGATAACATCTAACATATTTAAAGTTTCTCTTTGTGTCTGATGCTCTTCCATTTGGTTGCAGAAGTTACTTTTTAAATCCTCAAAACAGTCATGTGAGGCAGTTATTATTGTCACCTGCCTCCACTGTGACACATGGTATAGATGAGAAAACAGAGTTAGGGAGAGGTGATATAACTCTCTCAAGATCACACAGTCAATAAGTGACAGAGTTGGTATTGAAAACTAAGTAGACTGAGACCAACAAAAAGCAATCAGATTATCATATTTGGATTGCCTCACTTAGCAACTAGAATATGCCAGCCCCTGTATAGATGCCCTTGAGGGAACAGCCTTAGAAGAGACTGAAATTTAGATTCCTGCAGCTAACCAGTTAGGAGGAGAGACTAAACCAGAATACACACATCTTGTCTTATTGTTCTCTTCCCTATACCATCCTGTTATTTATCCTGTGCAGGCATTACATTATAAAGTGGTATAATAAGCAGAAGAATAATACAAAAAGTATTTATTTACAACCCGTTTTGTATCATACTCTCTTCTGGATACTAAGGAAAAGTTTCAAACCTTACAAATTACAGATCCAAATGTTATAACGAATTGCCAAGTAATGGAATCCCAGTTGACCATACTCTGAATTGACTGAGACCTTCTTATGCATAGTTGCATTTCACATAAACAAAAATTTCATTCTATCACAAATCCCATTGCACGAAGCCCATTTTCTCTTAAATGTTATTTGCTCAGACTGCAGCAGCCTGGCATTATACAGGCGAGCATAATGCCTCCATTAACTATTGTGCCCAAAGTTTCATAGTTGTGGCATAACAAGCTTTAGAATTTATAGAACAATTATAGAACTATAGAACAATCAAGGCTTTATAGAACTGCCATAACTGCTAGCTTCAACACCACAGGTAGGATTTTAGGAAATGCTTGTGCTACTATTGCAAATATTTTTAAGGGTATTTTGTTGTTTTGTTTGTTTGGTTGGTTGACTGATTTTGTCCATTTACGAGCAAAGTTTGCTCCCTTTGTTTTCCACTCCTGTATAACATTGACAACTATCCAAACATCTTTGCATCTATAAAAGCATTTAGGGCGTGCCAGTTGCTTTAACAAATGTACATCATGCGATCCTCATAATAATCCTGAATTGTAAGATGAAAAAAATTGAGGCTCAGCATGATGAAATAACTTGCTCAAGGTAAAACAGCAAATAATGAAACAAACTATTGAATCCTACTTTGTTGACCTCCAAACTTATATTTCAAAAACAGTTCTATTCTGACCTCTTCAGCCAGGCTCTCCCTTTCCAAATTATTTTCTCTCTTTCATGGAGCTTTGTGGGACAGTAAAAGTAATGCCCAGGATGTTGGTATTGGGTGTCATGAAGATTATGTCTTTTAGCACCCTCCATCCATTATAAATTAAATTAATCATTCTAATTTTTGCCTAGAATAAAATGAGATACCTGATGGCCAGGTGAAAAGTCCAAGTCCAGTTTTCAGGTTCCCACTCTTCTTTGTTTGATGGGCGTGAGGGGTACTCTCACTTGTTTTCTTTTTTCCTTTGATTAACAACTTTCTGTTTATACATTATTCTTTACTAGTCTCTTCCCTCCCACCATTACTGTCTCTTCTTCATTCTCATTTTCTTTCCAAAACTTATTAATGTGATTTAGAAAAAAGTCACAGGATGTCTGTTTCAGATCAAATACTAGCCCTGCCACTTAATGGAATTCAATAGGATTACGCAGCATTTTAACCTTGATTCTGTTTCCTCACCTATAAAATTCAATAGGTATTCTCAAAGATCCTTCCCAGAACTTCTATTTTATAATGTTGATGATATTTCTTTCAGACACTCTAGACATTCATAAAATTTTATTCTATAGATTCTGTCCTGATGTTCCCACATTTCCTGACTGCTGTACCTAATCTTAATTTCCTAATCTTTTATCTACCAATGGCAAGTCATTAAGCATTTGAAATGGAAATAGACATCTTGTTTTATTGTATTTCAGTTCTCCATCTGGCTTTTGCAATTGGAATTTAGTGGCAAATGTAATTTTGATCTTTGAGGGGCTATATGTGAGTGAGAAATACTGATGCCATCAGCCCTCGTGTCTATACAACTCTGAACTTTGTAGTCTATATCATTTGCTGGGAAACAGATGGGAAAGGAAATAATTCTGAAATGCCCTCAGCATGAGGGTGAGAGAGAAGGAGAAAGAAAAAGAGAAAGAGAACCACACAAAACATTTGTACAATTACCAGTGTGAAAAAAAAATTATTTAGAGAAAGATAGTCTTTGCCTTTTGAGGAAAACACAGTGTTGCATTATATACTAGAGTGTTTGGTAACTCTAGAAATCATTGCGGGGAAAACTGGTTTAAAGTTAAGGAATGAAGGAGGAGATTAGAAGGATCGCAGTGGGAGGTATGAAAAAATGCTTTTTCTTTTAATTATTCTGGTGACCCAAATCAATATTCCATAGACATTGGTTCTATTTCACAATTTAAGTCTGGGAAAGCCTTTCTAGGACGATAGGAGAGGCCTGAGTTGGTCACTGAGGTAGAAATCTCCAAAAAGTCAAAGTATAAAATGGAAAGAGGCATGGAACACTGGCTTTGTCACTGGCCAACACAACTATATGGTAAGAGGCAGTCCAACAATTGCAATTGGTTGCAGCAATACTTTTTGTTTTTGTTTTTGTTTTGGTCTGCTCTTGCTGTGTAGTCAACTGTCCTCAAAATAGATATCACAAAACAATTATTTATAATCATTCCTGGGTTTGTAGGTTAAGTGGTGGTTTCTGATCTAGTCTGGACTTGATTGGGCATCTGTGCTGTGAGCTGTGGGGTGGGCTGGGACCAGCTCCCCACTGCATGATGGACGAAGATTTTTTCCACGTTTTAGGACTTCAATGGAATATCAGGCTAGCCAGAGCATGTTCTTATTCTACCAATGTCAGTAGCACATGGGAAAAAAAATAAGATATGTAAAACTTCTTGAGGTTTTGAGGTCTCAGCTTATACATGGCATAAAATCAGTTCCTGCCATATCCCATCAGCCAAAGTAATCACAGGATTTTCCAGATATCCATAGCTGTGAAAAAAAAAATGTAACGGCATTAAAAAAAAAAGAAAAAACAACTACTTTTCTGTCCTCTCAGATTCTGTTGTCTAAGCATTTAGGAAGGACATAGTATGGATATCTCTTCTCTAGTCTATGATGTCTGATCTTCACCTGAGATGACTCAAAAGACTTGAATAGTTGGATAGGAGATCTTCCAAGATGACCTATTTACTCATATGCCTGGTGAGTTGGTCTGGCTATAGAACAGACTCAGCAAGAAATGCTGAACAGGGTATCTAAACATGGCCTTTCTGACCTCAGAGTTGTTGGGTTTCTCACATGATGACTCAGGGCTCTTCAAACAAGTGTGTCAAGAAACCAGATAGGACCCGCATGACATCTACCAACCTAATCTCAGAAGCTACCCAATGTGTCTTATGTTATATTTATTAGCTCCAAGCTAATCGCGAAGGCCAACTGAGATTCCAGGGGAAAAGTATTCACTTCTACTTGTTGAGGAGAGTTTCAGAGATTTGTGGTTCATTTAAACCGTTATGCACGGCTAAGCCCAAACTCAAGTTTCAAAGTGTGTTCTTCCTCTACAGAAAAGGATTGCACAGTAATTTGGCATAAACCATCATCACAGGGAATTGAGAAGTACTAGATAATAAATTAATAGCCATAAGGAATAGATGGAAACTTTTTAGTGACCATAGAGACTTTACCCAGGTGACTAATTTTTTTTCACACGTGGGGAGTATGGAAAATACAAATGGCTCTCAAGGAAGAGGACAACTTAAGGTCACTCCATGGAGTCAAGATTTATACCATAAACACTTGGGATTAAGTTCAAGCAGTTGCATTGGTAGGTAAGATACCCGAGACATAGAAGCCCAGTCATGAAAATTAAGCCCAAATGATGTGATTGGCTCCATCAGTACCAGATCTGAAGGAACAACACTAAAGATCTTATTTCCCTGATACAGTTAAACTGATACTACATCTTCTCTAACTCAGTATGCTTGAGCTCTGAAGCTGGGAATTCTAGATCAGCAAATGGGAATTACCAATATAGCATGGAAAGTATGGAAATAGAGTGGCCAAGACTCTCTCGTAAATAGAATATTACTAGACATACCTTTAACAATATATTTGAGATAAATAAAAATTTACTTGTTAAATTTCAGTGTTATTGATCAGAATCTTCTTGCACTAGAATAGTTGTTTATGAGATATCTTCTACAAATATTCCAGAAACTACTAAAACTTGTTTTGTTGTCAAAGTTATACACTCTATAAAAAAGTAAAAACTGAACATATTCAGTGATATTTTTAACTGCTTTGAAAATAACAGAACTAATTTATTGATTTAAACATGAGTCTTTTTTTCCACAAACGAAGATTTTTTTTTTTTCTAATAGAGTGCTCCGTGTCAGATTTACTAACAGTAATAACAAAACTGGAGTCTTACAGGGGATAGAAATTCTAAAATTCCAGATGTAAAACCTTAAAAATGCCAAGAATCACAGTCAAAAATAAGAGTGTTTTTAAAGCTTCCTTGCCAGAACTCTAAGATATGACAATTTCACTCAGGAGTCACTATTATTATTATCATTTTTCTTATTATTAACACAAGCTGGGCAGGCCTTGACAGAAGATTAGCTTGCAATCAGTTTTTGGTTAGAATTTCCAAAACAAATACCATGAATAGTTAATGAATATCAAGGTACATCTGTTTAATAATAATAACCTCAGTTCTACATTAATTATTTAAAAATCTTTGGTATCCTTATAAGATTTCTGGAGATATAGCTTTGTATCTTAGATTGATCGCAGGGATCTTGAAGAAGATTTTCTGTTCACATCAAGATTTTTATTCTCTGAGGCACAGAGAAATAAAACACATCATTTTTTCCTGTGCCTGGAATTATGGTCTCTACCCAGTATTCTGATTATTTAAATATAGATAATTCATAAATATGCAGTTCAAATAACCATTGCTCCTCAAAGCAATTTTGACCACCACATGACTTTCATTGCATTTGTTCATAATACTTAGCACTTTTTTTTTTTTTTTTTTGAGATGGAGTCTCACTGTGTCACCCAGGCTGGAGTGCAGTGGCATGATCTCGACTCACTGCAACAGCTGTCTCCTGGTTTCAAGCAATTCTCTACCTCAGTCTCCCAAGTAGCTGAGATTACAGGAGCCCGCCACCAAGCCCAGCTAATTTTTATATTTTTAGTAGAGACGGGGTTTCACCATCTTGGCCAGGCTGAGCATATATATATCTATCACATTTTCCTTAGCCACTTATTGATTGATGGGCATTTGGGCTGGTTCCATATTTTTACAGTTGTGAATTGTGCGGTTATAAACATGTGTGTACCAGTGTCTTTTCGTATAACGACTCTTTTCCTCTGGGTAGACACACAGTAGTGGGACTGCCAGATAAAATGGTAGATCTACTTTTCGTTGTTTAAAGAATCTCCACACTGTTTTCCACAGTAGTTGTACTAGTTTATATTCCCACCAGCAGTGTGAGTGTTCCCTTTTCACCACATCCACGCCAATGCCTATTATTTATTTTATTATGGCCATTCTTGCAGGAGTAATGTGGTATTACATTGTAGTTTTGATTTACATTTCCCTGATAATTAGTGATGTTGAGAATTTTCTTCATATGTATGTTTGCCATTTGTATGTCTTTTTTTGAGAATTGTCTATTTACTTTCTTAGCCCACTTTTTGATGGGATTGTTAGTATTTTTCTTGCTGATTTGTTTGAGTTCCTTGTAGATTCTGGATATTAGTCCTTTGTCAGATGCATAGTTTGTGAAGATTTTCTCCCACTCTGTGGGTAACTACGACCACAATTTCTGACTCCAAATTGACCTATAGTCTCCCATCCCTCCCAGCCTCCTTGAGCATGTTATTTTTTTTTCCTGGAAGAATCTTCCTGATTTTTTTCTGTTTAATTCTACTTACCTTTTACAACTCAGCCTTACAAATGTCTCTCTTTCGAAGACTTCTCTGAACACTTCCGCACCTTTGTTTTTCATGTAGTTATTTCTTTTTCTAAGATCTCTATGTTCCAACAATATTACAATGTTACTAAGAGTATTAAGTGTGATAATAGTTGTGAAGCAATTAATAGTGCATTAGTACCTAACAGACACCACAAATTATTTTTTAATTTTTTAAAATTTATTTTTAAAATAAATTTTAAATTTTTAAAATAATTTTTAATTATTAAAAATTTTAATTATTAAATTATTTAAATTTTAATTATTAAACAATTAAAAAATTAAAATTTGAAAATAATTTTTAAAATTTATTTTTTAAAATCACTACCAAGTATATACTCTATTATTCTCTTACTCCTTTATAAAGTATCTCCCAATTGTTCAACCATAATGCCTGATAAACTTTGTTTTCAAAGGTAAGTCTGTCTTTAGCATCTTCACTGAATATGCAATAGAAGGCAGGATCAAGCAAAAGGTACTGTTTATAATATCGTTTTATTTGTTTGGAAAATTCTCATATATTTTTGGATGAGATTTTATATTTGAAAAAGCTTCTATACACAAGCTGTATCTTGATTAAAGTATAACACTTTGTATAACTTAAGGAACTTCTGATTACAAATCTTTTACCTTGATGAATAATGCATACTGGTTACAATTGCAGACACAGTCTTTTCTCTAGGAATGCCAATAACTAAGTTACTTAAGATGAAATATAAGTGATAAAATATTGTTATTGCTTCTATCACCCTTTTAGGAAATATGTGTAATATGGCAAATTTTGTCCTCAAGTTTTATCCTTGTTGATTCTGGGAGCCTGATTGCATCATATGCACAGCAATGTTCAAAATGCTGCAATAGGGGTAATTGTGAGAAGGTGGAGGGTGGTGATTATGGATAAGACCACGGAGATAGATGGCCTGGCTTTTAATTTCATTTCTAAGCTGATAATTTGACCTTGAACAAGTTGCTTAATTTCCCCATGATTCAATATGCTTGTGCAAATATAATAATGATGTTAGGATTTGTCTCCCAGCATCATTGTGAGAGTTAAAGAGGATGTAGGAGCTACACCACTCACTACAGTGCTCCCCACATAGCAGGCACTCAGTAGATCTTGATCATTATTTTGATCCCCTTTGGAGCCCCTTTCATCCTTCTGAGACAGAAGCCACACATTACTGGGTACCTGGTGACACCAAGCCCATTATTCCTTCCTAGTTTGGTACTTTACTCTTATTGCATCTAGCCCAGTCTCAAAGTCAAGTTTCTCAAGGCCTTTACTTCTCTGAACTTACTGGCATATGTGGTATATAGAAAGTACACAAGTCTATAAAAAGATTTGAGACTTCATGCTCCAATCAGGCCCAATACATCTTTGAGGTTTCATAATAGAGAATAGAGAACAAGGATATCCATAAACCAAGGCTAATTTCTTAAAAATCTATTTCTTATTTAGAGCAGGAAAGGCTTCCATGTGGAGACATTAGGACTTAAATAGTCACAAGTATGCACATGTCATTTAAGAAGCAGCTGAGATTTCTTCATGTATTTGCTTGCAAGCTGTTTGTTTTCTCCTCTCTATTCCAGCTGGAAGTTGCTTATAGCCTTTCTCAGAAGGACTTGTCAGCACAAACAATGCAGATTGCAAAATGAGAAAATCTGAAACAAAAGCACGTGCTCAAATCTCCCAGGTAAATATGCTTCCTAATGAAATCTTTTTCTTTGCAGTCTCCTGTACCAAAATAGTAAACTTTTCCTGTAGTTCTAAACCGTTCTGAATCCGTGTCATGTGAAGGCAGGACATCTGTGGAAGGAGGGACTCTATATCAACAAGATTTCTGGTCCCTGAAGACTATTTTATGTATTTACCATTCAAGCTATTCAAGGAGTCTGTCATAATTGCACTAAGTTCTTAGACCACTGGAGTACATGAGCATGAGCTGACTTATAAAATAAAGGAATACCAACAAAAATGAAAGGGTCTGTCATAAAGACAAGTTACTGAGAGATGTGTGTGGTTTGAAAAATAAGATGATGGGGGAGGAGCCAAGATGGCCAAATAGGAACAGCTCGGGTCTACAGCTCCCAGCGTGAGCGACGCAGAAGATGGGTGATTTCTGCATTTCCATCTGAGGTACCCTGTTCATCTCACTAGGGAGTGCCAGACAGTGGGCTCAGGTCAGTGGGTGAGTGCACCATGCGCCAGCCGAAGCAGGGGCGAGGCATTGCCTCACTCGGGAAGTGCAAGGGGTCAGGGAGTTCCCTTTCCAGGGGTGACAGAGGGCACCTGGAAAATCGGGCCACTCCCACCCGAATACTGTGCTTTTCCGACGGGCTTAGGAAACGGTGCCCCAGGAGATTATAGCCCACACCTGGCTCAGAGGGTCCTACACCCACGCAGTCTCGCTGATTTCTAGCACAGCAGTCTGAGATCAAACAGCAAGGCGGCAGCGAGGCTGTGGGAGGGACGCCCGCCATTGCCCAGGCTCCCATAGGTAAACAAAGCAGCCTGGAAGCTTGAACTGGGTGGAGCCCACCACAGCTCAAGGAGGCCTGCCTGCCTCTGTAGGCTCTACCTCTGGGGGGCAGGGCACAGACAAACAAAAAGACAGCAATAACCTCTGCAGACTTAAATGTCCCTGTCTGACAGCTTTGAGGAGAGCAGTAGTTCTCCCAGCATGCAGCTGGAGATCTGAGAATGGGCAGACTGCCTCCTGAAGTGGGTCCCTGACCCCTGACCCCCGAGCAGCCTAAGTGGGAGGCACCCCCCCAGCACGGGCAGACTGACACCTCACACGGCCGGGTACTCCAACAGACCTGCAGCTGAGGGTCCTGTCTGTTAGAAGGAAAACTAACAAACAGAAAGGACGTCCACACCAAAAACCCATCTGTACATCACCATTATCAAAGACCAAAAGTAGATAAAACCACAAAGATGGGGAAAAAACAGAGCAGAAAAACTGGAAACTCTAAAAAGCAGAGTGCCTCTCCTCCTCCAAAGGAATGCAGTTCCTCACCAGCAACAGAACAAAGCTGGACGGAGAATGACTTTGACTAGCTGAGAGAAGAAGGCTTCAGACGATCAAATTACTCCAAGCTACGGGAGGATATTCAAACCAAAGGCAAAGAAGTTGAAAACTTTGAAAAAAATTTAGAAGAATGTATAACTAGAATAACCAATACAGAGAAGTGCTTAAAGGAGCTGATGGAGCTGAAAACCAAGGCTCAAGAACTACGTGAAGAATGCAGAAGCCTCAGGAGCCGATGTGATCAAATGGAAGAAAGGGTATCAGCCATGGAAGATGAAATGAATGAAATGAAGCGAGAAGGGAAGATTAGAGAAAAAAGAATAAAAAGAAATGAGCAAAGCCTCCAAGAAATGTGGGACTATGTGAAAAGACCAAATCTACATCTGATTGGTATACCTGAAAGTGACGGGGAGAATGGAACCAAGTTGGAAAACACTCTGCAGGATATTATCCAGGAGAACTTCCCCAATCTAGCAAGGCAGGCCAACATTCAGATTCAGGAAATACAGAGAACGCCACAAAGATACTCCTCGAGAAGAGCAACTCCAAGACACATAATTGTCAGATTGACCAAAGTTGAAATGAAGGAAAAAATGTTAAGGGCAGCCAGAGAGAAAGGTCGGGTTACCCTCAAAGGGAAGCCCATCAGACTAACAGCGGATCTCTCGGCAGAAACCCTACAAGCCAGAAGAGAGTGGGGGCCAATATTCAACATCCTTAAAGAAAAGAATTTTCAACCCAGAATTTCATATCCAGCCAAACTAAGCTTCATAAGTGAAGGAGAAATAAAATACTTTACAGACAAGCAAATGCTGAGAGATTTTGTCACCACCAGGCCTGCCCTAAAAGAGCTCCTGAAGGAAGCGCTAAACATGGAAAGGCACAACTGGTACCAGCCACTGCAAAATCATGCCAAAATGTAAATATCATCGAGACTAGGAAGAGACTGCATCAACTAACGAGCAAAATAACCAGCTAACATTATAATGACAGGATCAAATTCACACATAACAATATTAACTTTAAATGTAAATGGACTAAATGCTCCAATTAAAAGACACAGACTGGCAAATTGGATAAAGACTCAAGACCCATCATTGTGCTGTATTCAGGAAGCCCATCTCATGTGCAGAGACACACATAGGCTCAAAATAAAAGGATGGAGGAAGATCTACCAAGCAAATGGAAAACAAAAAAAGGCAGGGGTTGCAATCCTAGTCTCTGATAAAACAGACTTTAAACCAACAAAGATCAAAAGAGACAAAGAAGGCCATTACATAATGGTAAAGGGATTAATTCAACAAGAAGAGCTAACTATCCTAAATATATATGCACCCAATACAGGAGCACCCAGATTCATAAAGCAAGTCCTGAGTGACTTACAAAGAGACTTAGACTCCTACACATTAATAATGCGAGATTTTAACACCCCACTGTCAACGTTAGACAGATCAACGAGACAGAAAGTCAACAAGGATACCCAGGAATTGAACTCAGCTCTGCACCAAGCAGACCTAATAGACATCTACAGAACTCTCCACCCCAAATCAACAGAATATACATTTTTTTCAGCACCACACCGCACCTATTCCAAAATTGACCACATACTTGGAAGTAAAGCTCTCCTCAGTAAATGTAAAAGAACAGAAATTATAACAAATTATCTCTCAGATCACAGTGCAATCAAGCTAGAACTCAGGATTAAGAATCTCACTCAAAACTGCTCAACTACATGGAAACTGAACAACCTGCTCCTGAATGACTACTGGGTACATAATGAAATGAAGGCAGAAATAAAGATGTCCTTTGAAACCAACGAGAACCAAGACACAACATACCAGAATCTCTGGGATGCATTCAAAGCAGTGTGTAGAGGGAAATTTATAGCACTAAATGCCCACAAGAGAAAGCAGGAAAGATCCAAAATTGACACCCTAACATCACAATTAAAAGAACTAGAAAAGCAAGAGCAAACACATTCAAAAGCTAGCAGAAGGCAAGAAATAACTAAAATCAGAGCAGAACTGAAGGAAATAGAGACACAAAAAACCCTTCAAAAAATTAATGAATCCAGGAGCTGGTTTTTTGAAAGGATCAACAAAATTGATAGACCACTAGCAAGATTAATAAAGAAAAAAAGAGAGAAGAATCAAATAGATGCAATAAAAAATGATAAAGGGGATATCACCACCGATCCCACAGAAATACAAACTACCATCAGAGAATACTATAAACACCTCTACGCAAATAAACTAGAAAATCTAGAAGAAATGGATAAATTCCTCAACACATACACCCTCCCAAGATTAAACCAGGAAGAAGTTGAATCTCTGAATAGACCAATAACAGGAGCTGAAATTGTGGCAATAATCAATAGCTTACCAACCAAAAAAAGTCCAGGACCAGATGGGTTCACAACCGAATTCTACCAGAGGTACAAGGAGGAACTGGTACCATTCCTTCTGAAACTATTCCAATCAATATAAAAAGAGGGAATCCTCCCTAACTCATTTTATGAGGCCAGCATCATCCTGATACCAAAGCTGGGCAGAGACACAACCAAAAAAGAGAATTTTAGACCAATATCCTTGATGAACATTGATGCAAAAATCCTCAATAAAATACTGGCAAACAGAATACAGCAGCACATCAAAAAGCTTATCCACCATGATCAAGTGGGCTTCATCCCTGGGATGCAAGCCTGCTTCAACATATGCAAATCAACAAATGTAATCCAGCATATAAACAGAACCAAAGACAAAAACCACATGATTATCTCAATAGATGCGGAAAAGGCCTTTGACAAAATTCAACAACGCTTCATGCTAAAACCTCTCAATAAATTAGGTATTGATGGGATGTATCTCAAAATAATAAGAGCTATCTATGACAAACCCACAGCCAATATCATACTGAATGGACAAAAACTGGAAGCATTCCCTTTGAAAACTGGCACAAGACAGGGATGCCCTCTCTCACCACTCCTACTCAACATAGTGTTGGAAATTCTGGCCAGGGCAATTAGGCAGAAGAAGGAAATAAAGTGTGTTCAATTAGTAAAAGAGGAAGTCAAATTGTCCCTGTTTGCAGACGACATGATTGTATATCTAGAAAACCCCATTGTCTCAGCCCAAAATCTCCTTAAGCTGATAAGCAACTTCAGCAAAGTCTCAGGATACAAAATCAATGTACAAAAATCACAAGCATTCTTATACACCAATAACAGACAAACAGAGAGCCAAATCATGAGTGAATTCCCATTCACAATTGCTTCAAAGAGAATAAAATACTTAGGAATCCAACTTACAAGGGACGTGAAGGACCTCTTCAAGGAGAACTACAAACCACTGCTGAAGGAAATAAAAGAGGATACAAAGAAATGGAAGAACATTCCATGCTCATGGGTAGGAAGAATCAATATCATGAAAATGGCCATACTGCCCAAGGTAATTTACAGATTCAATGCCATCCCCATCAAGCTACCAATGACTTTCTTCACAGAATTGGAAAAAAACTACTTTAAAGTTCATATGGAACCAAAAAAGAGTCCACATCGCCAAGTCAATCCTAAGCCAAAAGAACAAAGCTGGAGGCATCACACTACCTGACTTCAAACTATACTACAAGGCTACAATAACCAAAACAGCATGGTACTGGTACCAAAACAGAGATATAGATCAATGGAACAGAACAGAGCCCTCAGAAATAATGCCACATATCTACAACTATCTTATCTTTGACAAACCTGAGAAAAACAAGAAATGGGGAAAGGATTCCCTATTTAATAAATGGTGCTGGGAAAACTGGCTAGCCATATGTAGAAAGCTGAAACTGGATCCCTTCCTTACACCTTATACAAAAATCAATTCAAGATGGATTAAAGACTTAAATATTAGACCTAAAACCATAAAAACCCTAGAAGAAAACCTAGGCATTACCATTCAGGACATAGGCATGGGCAAGGACTTCATGTCTAAAACACCAAAAGCAATGGCAACAAAAGCCAAAATTGACAAATGGGATCTAATTAAACTAAAGAGCTTCTGCACAGCAAAAGAAACTACCATCAGAGTGAACAGGCAACCTACAAAATGGGATAAAATTTTCACAGCCTACTCATCTGACAAAGGGCTAATATCCAGAATCTACAATGAACTCCAACAAATTTACAAGAAAAAAACAAACAACCCCATCAAAAAGTGGGCGAAGGACATGAACAGACACTTCTCAAAGAAGACATTTATGCAGCCAAAAAACACATGAAAAAATGCTCACCATCACTGGCCATCAGAGAAATGCAAATCAAAACCACAATGAGATACCATCTCACACCAGTTAGAATGGCAATCATTCAAAAGTCAGGAAACAACAGGTGCTGGAGAGGATGTGGAGAAGTAGGAACACTTTTACACTGTTGGTGGGACTGTAAACTAGTTCAACCCTTGTGGAAGTCAGTGTGGCAATTCCTCAGGGATCTAGAACTAGAAATTCCATTTGACCCAGCCATCCCATTACTGAGTATATACCCAAAGGACTATAAATCATGCTGCTATAAAGACACATGCACGCGTATGTTTATTGCAGCATTATTCACAATAGCAAAGACTTGAAACCAACCCAAATGTCCAACAATGATAGACTGGATTAAGAAAATGTGGCACATATACACCATGGAATACTATGCAGCCATAAAAAATGATGAGTTCATGTCCTTTGTAGGGACATGGATGAAATTGGAAATCATCA
Organism: Pongo abelii; assembly: GCF_028885655.2. NCBI lineage: Eukaryota > Metazoa > Chordata > Mammalia > Primates > Hominidae > Pongo > Pongo abelii. The sequence continues at coordinate 59,874,800 of NC_072003.2, forward strand.
TTCTCAGTAAACTATCAGAAGAACAAAAAACCAAACACCGCATATTCTCACTCATAGGTGGGAATTGAACAATGAGAACACATGGACACGGGAAGGGGAACATCACACTTCGGGGAATGTTGTGGGGTGGGGGGAGGTGTGAGGGATAGCATTGGGAGATATACCTAATGCTAGATGACGAGTTAGTGGGTGCAGCATACCAGCATGGCACATGTATACATATGTAACTAACCTGCACATTGCGCACATGTACCATAAAACCTAAAGTATAATAATAATTAAAAAAAAAAAAGAAAAGAAAAATAAGATGATGGCCAGACATAGTGGCTCACGCCTGTAATCCCAGCACTTTGGGAGGCCGAGGAGGGCAGATCACAAGGTTAAGAGATCAAGACCATCTTGGCCAACATGGTGAAACCCAGCCTCTACTAAAAATACAAAAATTAGCTGGGCGTGGTGGCACATGCCTTAGTCCCAGCTACTCAGGAGGCTGAGGCAGGAGAATTGCTTGAACCCCGGAGGCAGAGGTTTCAGTTAGCTGAGATCGTGCCACTGCACTCCTAGTGATAGAGTGAGATTCCATCAAAAAAAAAAAAAAAAGAACAAGAAGAAAGAAAAATAAGATGATACATCCAGTATCAGAAAGCCTGTGCTAATTGTGGGCATGAAACTAAGCCACAAGAATGTCCAATGAATAATTAGAGGAGGCTAGGTAGACCCATTGGATGCACAATGAAAGCTAAGATGTTGCAGTTAGTAAGCTAAAATTCAACAATGATGATAGCTGATATGCATAGAATAGTTACTGTGTGCCAGGAGCCTTTTCATTTTATCCCAACAACACACCAATGAGAAGATTGAAATTTCTATCCAACCTGTGTATATAATGAAACTCCTAAACAGAGAAATTTAGTAAGTGCCCAAGTTAAGACACATTCTATGTACTGTAGCCAAGCCTTCCACTGGGCCACATTGTCTCTGTGGCCATTAAGAACCCACACTCTTAATGGCTGGACACTTTTTTCACTGGGATTAGAAAAAGAGGGTAGAGAGGAGAATAATAAGCTTGATGATGTGTCTACCTTTAATTTTCTAGCAGTTACATATAAGGTGAGTACTCATGTAAAGCACAACAACAACAGAAAAAGCAAAATAATTCCCATCAGTCAGCGAATTTAAATTATGGAATATAAGTTCCCAGCATATAATGATGCCAAGGCTGGGAATAAATATGGAGGAGGGAAAAAAAGCTGAGTCATTGTCCTTGTGATGATCAGTGGGTCAGAAAAAGGGCAGTGTAAAAGAGGTCATCAGTTGTTTGCTTTTCACTTTTCCAGACCAGATATTGAGAAATAGGCCTTCAAAATTATGATAATTATGTCTGGCCACATGTATAAAACTTCTTGTTGTTAATAATAATGATAATAAATACTTCTTCAGACACAGTTCCATAGCTGGGACAATTTTCTTTAGCATATATATTCATAGCATTATTGTTATTTCCACTTATTGTAGCTACTGTTCCTTTATGTAACTCTCTTTTATGAATTGCCCACTAGACTTAGACTCTCATTCTATAAGGTAGGGACTATTTAAGTTGCTTTTAGGTCAACATTATACTTATTGTCTAACTAATTATACGATAAGGATCCCTTCAATAAGTTAAAAGGATGGGTTTGATTTTTTGATTTCCAAGCCTAAAGCTTATCAGAGCATGTGGTAGTGGAAGTTGTCATAGTTTTAATGGTGAGAAAAGATGACTGATGGAAATGAAAAGCACAAACTACCCAGGAAAAACAAACCAAAACAAAAACAAACAAACAAAAAAAACCCAAAACAAACACAAAAACTAACATCAAGGCACCAAAACAACAAAAAGAGAACTCAAACAGAGATGTTGGGATAAAACCTCGAGCCATTTGTTTAAAAGAATAAACTGTATTATATCATTCAATTGTCCTCTCTTCATTCATTTCAGTGTATCACTATTTGTGGCAGATGAATAAACTATGAGGAGGAATAGTTGAGGCTTTTGTAAAAACTGCATTTTTTACAATGGTTGTGGTTGTGTGTACACACACATACACAGAGAGAGAGAGAGAGAGAGAAATAAAGAAATAATTGTTTTTTCAACCACTGTTGGGGAGAAAAAAAGTAACAAATGTACAATAACTATAACTAGTCTCTTTTTCAAAGATGAGACAAAGTCATATTATCCTTTAGAGGGGGATTTGAGCTGTTTCCTTTTGCATACAAACCTCAAATCTTTCCTAAACAATTAGTTTTGGTTGTACTCCACAGTGCTCAAACTAATTCAATAACATTCCCTCTGGATTTCACCCCTCAGCTACTGTTGGCATCATCATTTTTCCACACAAAGACTTGCATTGGAAGACGATGTTAATTAGCAAAAGGATAATATAGCCTCAGTGAAAAGATCATATTCAATTTGCTGTACTGAATGCCATGTTGGATCTTTCTTTTAAGAGAAACATAATTTACATTAGCACTAAAATTACAATCACAGCCTAACAAACATAGTGATGGCAATAAAAATATAATGTTTTTAATAATTCCAAAATATGTAATTTTGTTTTTAATGGTAAAATCAACACCAGGGCACTCTCCTTGTGAATTTCTCTTATCTAAGATGCAAATAAAAAACATCCTGGGAAAAGAGATATGGATATGATAAATTGTTTCTACTACCTGCCCGACTTTATTTGTGTTTTAGACCTATAATGTTCACATAAACAACATGATCTCCATATATCACACACATAAAAAGAAAGCCAAATTTCTTAGTAGTTATGAGCAGAAATATTAGTTACATATTTCTGGGATTTTTTTAAAAAGCACTCAATTGCTGACTGATCTTGGTGAAGTTAATTAACCTTACCAAGAATTGGGTTTCTCATCTTTAAAATGAGAATACTAATTCCAAACTCATAGATACAGTATCCAAGAAGTAATGGAATGGAAAATGCCTAGTACAGTAAATCCAGCATAAACCCAGTTACAGCACTCACAGTCCTGCTTCCTCCTTACATCCATTCAATCACATCCATGTATGTCCTGACAGCATGCCGAGAGAGGGTCTTATATTCTTAAATAGAGAGATCCATGTAATCTCACCCCAAATGGACTTGACATAGATAATGTTGAAACTTTCTATCACTTTCAAAGAGCCACGTCATTGGTGTAACCACAGGATCGTTAGTGAAAAATAACAGGACTCATGTTCACTCCTGCTATTTTGTTATGGTAATAACAATTAGTTAACACATTGCCTATAAAATTTTTCAGTTTAATTGTTAATTGATATTAACTGGTTACATGTAGGTCTATAGATGTTACATACATACTATAATACATATAATAATTCTGAATAATAAACATACTCATATAATTCTGAATAATTCTGAAACATAAATATTTGGGACTAGAGCTTTCCAATGAGACTGCCTGGCTTATAACTTTGGTTCTATGGTGTAAAGGCAGTGCAATCCTTCAACATTGTGTCTATGTTCTTTGAGCCTCTGTCAAGTGGGAATGACAAATGTATAGCTTAGCAGTGAGAATTAAATTGCATCATATATCTCCAGCACTAAGAATGGGTATATGATAAGAATTCAATAAGAGTTAGAAGCTTTTCGGTTGTAGCTCTGATTACTCTTGTGTTTTATTATTGTTTTTGATATTATCATTGTGGTTGGGTAGCATTGAGTGGACTAATAACATGGGCTCAGAAATCAAGAAAATCAAGGTTTAAATCTTTAAATCTTTTTCTGAGCTTGGATTTTAACATCTGTAAAATGATAATGTGACATCTAAACAAATTAGGCATTGATAGTTATTTTTTTGTCTCAACTTCACTGGGCTAAAGGATGCCCAGATAGACAGTGAAAACATTACTTATGGATGTGCCTGTGAGAATGTTTCCAGAAGAAATTAGCATTTGAATCCATACACAGAGTAAAGAATATCTGCCCTCACCAGTGTGAGTGAGTATCATTCTATCCATTGATGGCCCAGATAGAACAAAAAGGTAGAGAAAGGACAAGTGCTCTCTTTGTTTTCTTGAGCTGGGACATTTATCTTCTCCTGCCCTGGGAAATCAGAGCTCCTGTGTGAGGCCTTTAGACTCTGGAACTAACACCAGCCTCCCTCCCCAGCCTCCCATATACCTCCCTGCTCCCTCCCACAACCCTCAGGACTTTGAACTTGGACTGAATTACACCTCCACCTTTTCTTTTTCTGTATCTTGCAGTTGGTACATTGTAGGATTTCTTAGCCTCTATTATTTTGTGAAAAAATTCCCATAACAAAACTCTTCTTAAATATCTACATGTACTATTGGTTTTACTTCTTTGGAGAACTCTGACTAATACATGTATGGAAGGAAGTTGCCTCAACATGGTGAAGTACATATATGAAAAGCCCACAGGGGACATCACGCTCAATGCTGAAAAACTGAAAGCTTCCCCTCGGAGATGTGAGACAAGAAAAAATGCCTATTCTCTCCATTTCATTTCAACATGGTACTAGAATTGCTAGATAGAGCAGTCAGGCAAGAAAAGAAATAAAGGAGATCAAAATCAGAAAATAAAAGCTAAAATTATCTCTGCAGATGTCATAATATTATCTATAGAAAACCTAAAATGACTCCACAAAAATTATGAGAACTAATAAATAAATTCATGAACATACAGGATACAAAATCAAAATGCAAAACTCAGTTGTGTTTCTATATATTAATAACAAACTATCTGAAAGAAATATTAAGAAAACACTTTTATATGCAATAGCATCAAGCAGAATACAATATTTAAAAATAAACTTGGCCGGGCGCGGTGGCTCACGCCTGTAATCTCAGCACTTTGGGAGGCAGAGGCGGGCGGATCACAAGGTCAGGAGATCCAGACCATCTTGGCTAACATGGTGAAACCCTGTCTCTACTAAAAATACAAAAATATTAGCTGGGTGCGGTGGTGGGCGCCTGTAGTCCCAGCTACTCGGGAGGCTGAGGCATGGCGTGAACCCGGGAGGCAGAGCTTGCAGTGAGCCAAGATTGTGCCACTGCACTCCAGCCTGGGTGACAGAGTGAGATTCCATCTCAAAAAAAAAAAAAAAAATTAAATAAAATAAACTTAACCAGTAAGTAAAAGACCAAGACACTAAAAACTATAAAACAACTGTAAAAATAAATTGGAGTGAATCCAAATAAATGGAGAGACATCCTGTTTATTGAGTAGATTAGTATTGTTAAAATTTCCATGCTACTGAAAGCAACGTACAAATTTGGTGCAATCCTGAACAAAATCTCGATAATGTTTTATATAGAAATAAATGAAACAATCCTAAAATTCATATGAAACCATAAAAGACCCAGAATAACTACACAAATTTTAAGCAAGAAGAACAAAGATGGGAGCATCACACTTTTTGATTTCAAAATATATTATAAAGCTACAGTATTCTAAACAGTGTGACACTGACATAAAAATTGATATATGAGTCAACGGAGCAGAATAGAGAGCCCATAAATAAATGTACACATATATGGTAAATAGATATTTGGCAAGGGTGCCAAAAATACACAATGGGAAAAGAATAGACTCTTCCATAAATGGTGTTAAGAAAACCGGATATTCACATACAAAAAATGAAACTGGACTCTTATCTTACACCATACACACAAAAAAAAACTCAAAATGGATTAAAGGCTTAAATGCAAGATCTGAAACACTGTATCTCAGAAGAAAGCACTGGGGAAAAACTTCTTGACATTGCTCTTGGTAATGGCTTCTTGAATATGATACCAAAAGCACACAAAAAAAATAAAAAATAGACAAGACTACCTCAAATTAAAAAGCTGCTATACACACAGCAAAGGAAAAAAAAAGAAAAAAAGGCAATCTATGGAATAGGAGAATATATATATATATATATATATATATATATATATACGTATATATATATATATATATACGTATATATATATATATATTATGATAAAGGGTTAATCTCCAAAATATATAAGGAATTCCTACAACTTGATAACAACACCCAAAAACTCCACTTGATTAAAAAACAGTCAAAGGAATTGAATAAACCTTTCTCCAAAGAAGACATAGAAATGACCAGCAGGTATATGAAAGGAGCTCAACATTGCTAATCATCAGGGTAATGCACATCATAACCACAATGAGATATCACCTGACACCTTTTAGGATGGCCATTAAAAAAAAAACATAATGGTTGGCAAGGAAGTGGAAAAGCAAGGAACCCTTCCATAGTGTTGGTGAGAATATAAATTTAAACAATATGGAGATCCCTAAAACAATTAAAAACAGAACTACCATATTATCAATTATTGTTCTGGAAATAATAATTAATACTCAAAAATAATAATCTATTTTTATTATTAAAAAATAAAAATTATTACTCAAGTATTCAAAGAAATTAAAATTAAGATCTTGACAAGATATCTGCACCTCTATGTTCACTGCAGTACTATTCATAATAACAAAGACATGGAGGCAACCTCAATGTCCATCGGTAGATGAATGGATAAAGAAAATGTGGTCTATACATACAATGAAATATTATGCAGCCTTAAGAAATAAAAAAAATTCTGTCATTTGTAACAACATGGATAAATCTGGAGGACATAATGCTAGGTGAAATGAGCCAAGCCATAGGACAAATGCTACATGATAAAATTTACATGATGAATCTAAAACAGCCAAACTCATAAAAGCAGAGAATTGAATGATGACATCCAGGGACTGGGGAGGGGAAATGGAAGGTAGTAGTCAAAGGGTACAAAGTTTCAATTATGCAAAATGAGTAAGTTTCTGAGATCTACGGTATGTACAGCATAGTAGCTATAGTTAATAATACTGTCTTATCTACTTAAAAATGTGTTGAGGGTGGAGATCTTAAGTGTTACCACACACACACGCAAACACACACACACACAGACAAAGATAATAAATAAAGAAGATAGAAGTGAACTTTTGTAGCTAAGGGATACACTTATGACATAGATTGTAGTGATGGTTTCACAGGTGTATATTGCCTCCAAAATCATCAAGTTGTACAAATTCAATATGTATACCTTTTTGTACATCAATCATACCTTAATAAAGTGCTTTAAAAACAACAAAAAAAGGATGGTTGTGATAAGTAAATGAATTTTTTATACAAAATAATGAGCCTGGTTCCTGTGACAATGGAAGCACACTCATACACATTTACGTTTTTATATTTATGTTTGCAAATATATTACTCATAGAATATGTGTTATATATAACATTAAATATATAATTTTTAATAATTTATGTTTGATGGATTCTTGTTCTTGTTTTTCCTCTGCAATATTTTCTGTGTTCATCTTATTTGTTTTCATGGGTGCCTAATGGGCATAATAGTGAGACAGGAACACAAACAGAACTCAAAAACTACCCTTGATGTATATTTCATATTCGAAAGTGGAGAGAAGAAAGAAGTTTTACATTTCATTGACTCCTGTCTGTCTGCTTGTATTTCTCTAGAGTCAAATGTTGTTCTTTTACAGAACAAAACATATCATTGGCATGATTGTCCAAAACAAATAGCTTTCTTCAAACATTAATTGGGAACATTGGTGGCAAGAAAATTCCAACATCAAAATGGTCAACTGTCAGAGACAGTTCCTTTGTTTCTCTGTCCACCCATCAAGAATATGTTTTGTTTAATGTATTCGTATGGAGTTTTTTAAAAAAATAATCTTTTAAAAAATAACCTGTCTGGTTCTTCAGGCAGAGGGATATTGTTGCTGATCAATATCCCATTGGCAGAGCCCAAGTCAATAAACATTAAATGAATACCAGCTATGAATTAAGCATAATGTTAGCTCTATCATCACAAAGATTATGCAACCCATGCACAGAAAATTATTTAATGTAGAGGAAAAGGTTGGTATGAGCAAACAGAAGCAATAGAAGCAATAAAGGACATTGAAGAGATTAGGAAGGTCAATCACAAGATTCAGAAACATAAAATGACATGGTGGGTTTAGGCAAGAGCACATTTCTCAATTACTCAATTGTAGAGTGCTAGAATGTAAACAGAAATGAATGAAGATATGTGCTAACACAAGAATAAGGTCTCTGAACAGGGAGCATCTTTGGGCTGGGTATGGTGGCTCACAACTGTAATCACAGCACTTTGGGAAGCTGAGATGGGAGGATCACTTGCGACCAGGAGTTTGAGACCATCCTGGGACACCCTGTCTCTAAACATACACACACACACACACCCCACCACCACCACCAACAACAACAACAACAAAAACCCAAAAAACAAACAAACAATAAAACGTTAGCTGGACATGGTAGCATGCACCTGTAGTCCTAGATACTTGGGAGGCTGGGGTGAAAGGATTGCTTCATCCCAGGATTTCAAAGTTGAAGTGAGTTATGACGGTGCCACTGCACTCCAGCTTGCGTGACAGAGCCAGACTCTGTCTCTAAAACAAACATACAAACAAACAAAAAAACAAATAAACAAAAAAAAAAAACAGGAACATCTTTGTTTAAGCTTTGACTAGTGGTATGAGTCATTATTGTCTTGGTGACTGGAAGTCAAGGACAAAGTTTAAGCACAAAGGTAACAGTCGGCTTTTCATATGGCTTTACTGGTGTTCAGATTTTTGTTGTCGTTTTTAATGAGTTGATTTCTTCTTAATTGTATGCATAGCTCCTTACAGAAAATCATCTTGGCTTCTTTCTATATAATGCCTAACAGGACAAACATAACCTTCCCAAGTGGAGGCAGATGTATACAGTAAGGCTTAAAAACAGACTTTGGAGTCAAACTAATTTGAGTTTTGTCACACACAGGTTAATTAACCTCTCTAAATCTTAATAGAGAAAAGGTTATAATTATAACAATGCTCTCTTCCTAGTCCATGGCCAGAGCATTCATATCCCTCAGGTCTTAGCTTTTCAGGGAAGCCTTCCTGACCACTGCACATAATTCTTTTCTGACCATCATTCAGAGCTGACTTCAAGGGCGTATGACAAGTGCAGTTGCACTGGTCCCTCCAACTCAGAAGGGTACGTTATTTGGAGTTCAGTGGTCTGCAGTTGCTGTCCTGCAATTCTCTGTCTCTCTCTCTTTTTTTTTTTTTTAAACAGACAGTGTCTTGCTCTGTCACCCAGGCTATAGTGCAGTGGTGTGATCCTAGTTCAGTGTAGCCACAAACTCCTGGGCTCAAGTGAGTTTCCTGCCACAGCCTCCCGGCTAGCTGAGACTACAGGTACATGCTACCTGGAATTCTTAATAATTTGTCTTTGAATTTGTATTTTGTAACTGAAGTCCAAAGAGACAATGGAGCATGTGCCCAGGACTTGGAACCTTGGTTTATACATCCTGTCACAACACACCACATCCCTGGGATGAGTTCTCAACCACTTGCTCCCCTGCCTCCTGGTTTCCTGGGCCCACCCAGCCTCACCCTCCTTTATCCCACTCATGGCTACCACCATCCTTTGCACTGGCAGGTTCATGGATAGGGGTGCAGAGGGTTACAGCTGTATGCACTTGCCTTATGACATCTCAGTATGGGGCATAGTAGTGGCTGTTGCTGTTGCAGGTTGGCAACACAATGGTTTGTCTGGCAGGTGATTGACTAGAACCTGCATCTCAGCAGAGGGAAGCTTTTAGTGGAACCCCAAACCATCTACTAAAACTTCTGGGAGCTGGCCATCTACGTGAGTTGCACTGAAAAGCCTGAAGGAGGAAATACACTTGATATCTCACTTCCCAAGACTCTACCCATGGTCAGGGAATAGAGTGTCAGATCATCAGCTAGCAGATGGGGAGCCAGGCACTCAACAGGCTCCAGCAAGCACAGATATGATAAATTTTATGTGGCAGAGCCCATGGCCCTCTCTAAGGGTCTGCACTCACCTATGAGTATGTCCCATGCCCAGGAGTATCTCTCAGCCACTCCCACACCAGTGGGATTATCTCGTCCACCTTCCAAACTTCCTGAGTCTGACTTGTGTTTGTAGGATTTTGTTGTTGTTGTTGTTTGAGATAAAGTCTCTCTCTGTTGCCCAGGCTGGAGTGCAGTGTCGCCATCACAGCTCACTGCAACTTCTGCCTCCCAGGTTCAAGCAATTCTTGTGCTTCAGCCTCCCAAGTAGTTGGAATTACAGCTTGCGCCACCACACCTGACTCATTGTTGTATTTTCAGTAGAGACAGGGTTTCACCATGTTGGCCAGGCTAGTCCCAAACTCCTGACCTGAAGTGATCTGCCAGACTTGGCCTCCCAAAGTGCCGGAATGACAGGCGTGAGCTACCACACATGGCCTGACTTGTGTTTGTTTCATCTAGCCAGCTTGAGACACTCTCCAGGGAAGAGCCGTGAAATAAGAATTGTGTAATTTCAGAACATAGAATCAAATGAGGTATATAAAATAACAAGTAACATAAGTCAATATTTAATTACAAATTATTGTGCCATTAGGGTAGAATCTATATCTGTTTTGTCAAATACTAAATACTGCACAACAATGAATGCCTGCCAGAGATTAGGCATTTAATAAATATATATTGAATAAGTTAATGGATAAATGAATGGATGAGCAAACAAATGAACACAAGATGGTGTAAGGATTAAATGGAAAAATGTACAATAAAAATTATTATAGTTCCTGGAACATAGGCCTGCAATTGGTGGTCATTGACATGGTGGCAGTGACAGTGGTGAAAGTGATGGTGATGATGATATTATTCCACTTGATACAATATATTTTGTACAGTAGGAATTTTCTTAAAATACCAGATTAATAATCTTTTTGTACATGACTTATTCTCTCATTCCCTCCTATGTTTTGTACCTTTGCCCTACGTACTCTTCTTCTGATTGAAATGTTATCTTTCCCTCTCAACCTACACTCATTCTTAACTCCTGTCTCCTTGTTAATTCATACCCGTATAACAGAAATTAGCAAAAATATTACATACTCAAAAAGACCTGTCTGGACATCTCTGCCTAGGTCACATCCACATAAATATTCTTCCACTGTGCCACTCCGAGCATATTATCTGAGTTATGATTTGTATCTGTGTGATTTGTGTATACGTGTGAGTCATCTTGCATACTAGCAAATGTTCCACAGGTGTAGGGTCTATATTTTTGCTCAACATGGTATCTCAACACATAGCTCAGATTCTGGCCCAGAGTTGCTATGTAACACACATTTGCTGCATAAACTTGTGGTTAAAGATATAGAAAAAAAAGTGGTTATAGCAAATGAAGATTGTAGGGGACTAATAGCAAGGAGCATTATTCTAAGCAGTGAAAACCCCTCCAGTCTATTTCCAATAGAGTTTCTTTATTGTTCCTTTTTCAACCCCTTTTTAAATTCTTATAATGGCTATTCAGGTCTCCGCACGTGTTTATTTCTTTGTTCTTCATGCAATTTCTTCCTTCCAAAGAGTCCATTTGGTAGCTCTGGTAAGTCAAGAGAAGATATGCATCCTCTTGGCTTGCAGAGCTCTGCAGTGTAGACTTGGCTAAAGTCCTGAAGCCCCACAAAAAGTAAAGAGCCAGCTGAACATGCAGCATGAATTTACCTTTCTCCTCGTGTTTACTGTCTCTGCATTTCTGGTTCAACTTAAGTTGCCTGAGTTAATATTCATCCTCAAAAACTTGAAAGAGCCAAATTTTTGCATATTTGGAAGATATCCTAGAAGAGGTGTATTTCTCCTTTTATAGGCCTTAAATCTTTTACAATATGAGTGAAGCCTTCTTTAATAATACAAATTATGAATACAAATTTGCATGACCAAAATCTTTTATTTAAAATGAATGAAGAAATTATAGCAGATTACAAACTGAAAAGAAGATTACAAATATCACACAGTCCAAAAGAATAGCATATTTTTAATTAATTAACTTATTGAAACACTTCCATAATACTTTTTGTTTTCTAAAGTATTTGGCTGCGTAGTCTCGTGACAGTTTTGGATTATCCTGTTTTATAGAGTGAATAGAAAGTTATTTTCAGTCTTTTATCTAGCAAGTTTGATTGTTTGTTCTTTGTTTATTTTTCATGAATTATCAACGATATCCTTGAAGGAATAAAAATGGTGATTTGACTAGGTTTCAGTGAGAACAAAATTCTTTCTTTACAAAGTTAGATGTGTATGGGTTAGAAGATTATTCCACACACAAGTTTTAAATTTTAAATCTTTTTTCTCCTCCATCACTTAATTCTGATGCTGGGGGCCATAGGACATTTTTGCATAATGATACCAACTATTTATGTTTTGCTATGAGAGAGAGAGTCATACCTTGGGAAGTCATTCTCACTTTGAGACAGCTAGCAGTAACAACCATACACACAGCAAACGAACTATATAAAAATATTCTGTGAAATCCATGTATTCCTGGCATGATTTTCCTTTAGCCAGATCCCAAAAATGTCCATGGAGCACCTCAACTCCAATTAACCCAAGCAGAGAGTAAGACGTAGAAGGATTTGGGAAGGAAAGAAACAATGACCAATCAAGATTAAAATGTTTTCCTTTGCAAATTTTATAAAAGCCCGACAATCTGGCTACAGTGCAGGACCTTCTGAAATAACAGGCCCCTGCGTTGAGCTGCATTTCTGTTTTGGTAAATATATCTTTTCTTCCTGAACAAACTCCTCTTGGCAAACATCATTCAGTAATGCGAGCCTTCTCTCTGTCGGGAAGATAATATATTATCAGGAACATCATAAGGATACAATGCTGTTGGCATGTTTCTTTTCAGAGGAAGGATATTGAATCAAGGTGCTGGCATAGATCCTACCTACTACTAGATTCTAGATTACACTGAAGAGGACGTAGTAAGAATAATTGTTACCGTAGCTCTCATAGCAAGCTATTTTTTTTTTTTTTTTTTTTTTTTTTTGAGATGGAGTCTCACTCTGTCGCCCAGGCTGGAGTGCAGTGGTGCAATCTCGGCTCACTGCCAGCTCTGCCTCCTGGGTTCAAGTGATTCTCCTGCCTCAGCCTCCTGAATAGCTGGGACTACAGGAGCCCGCCACCACGCCCAGCTAATTTTTTTTTGATATTTTTAGTAGAGATGGGGTTTTGCCATGTTGGCCAGGCTGGTCTCGAACTCCTGACCTCAGGTGATCCACCCACCTCGGCCTCCCAAAGTGTTGGGATTACAGGTGTGAGCCACTGCACCCGGCAGCAAGCTTTTTTTTAACTACATACTGTATAACATACACTGTGTCAAGAGTTACATAATGTATTTCATTGTTTTTTATGATGTCTCTGTGAGAATGTCTGTCTTTATAATAGTTTCACTGTACAGGCAAAAATGCTGAAACACAGACAAATTAAGTAAACTATCCCAAGGATAAGCTGGTAGAATTGGCATTTTCAGTACGGAAATCTGATTCTAGTGCTCTTAGCCACTATATTTCAGTGCTTCTTGGTTTCTTATACATATCTTTTCTCAAAAATGTAGAGTAAAGAACCTAAGTTTTGGAATGCAAATGAGTTAAATTTAAATCTCCCTTGGAATATCACTAGTTGAATGAATCAGTTACTTTTTAATTGTTATCAATTAAAATTTTGCTTCTCATCTGTAGGATAATAATTTTCAAGTACATTCTTCATAACACTTTTTGAAAAATAAGTGAGATAATATGCAAGACAACCTTTAGCCCATTGGACAAGGCATGTCTCTGAGCTGTAGTTTCTTCACACAGTAGCTATTTGTCCTTAGGCACCTCCATTTCCTTTAGCTGAACAATGGGGTTACATTATTATTTTAATTGAAGATAAGATAACATGGAAAACAAGCTGGATGTGGTGGCTCATGCCTGTAATCCCAGCACTTTGGGAGGCCAAGGTGAGTGGATCACTAGAAGTCAGGAGTTCAAGAACAGCCTGGCCAATATGGTGAAACCCTGTCTCTCCTAAAAACACAAAAATTAGCCGGACATGGTGGGCACCAGTAATCCCAGCTACTTTGGAGGCTGAGACAGGAGAATCGCTTGAACCTAGGAGGCAGAGATTGCAGTGAGCTGAAACTGTGCCATTGCACTCCAGCCTGGGCAACAAGAGTGAAACTCCATCTCAAAAAATAAAAATAAATAAAAAAAGAATAAAGAAAGATAAAATAGAAAACAAAGGTGAAAGGGTATATCAATTGTAAAGTATAATGCAAAATATACATAGCTAATATTTTCTACTATCTTTTTTAGGAACCATTACTAGTGTCATATTTTGAATTCATAGAACATTATGGCTACTAAGTATATGAACATCAGGTGTTTGAAAAGTCAGATAAAACTTGGGCCTGTGTCCATCTTTGAGGAAAGGGAGGAGACAGGAAAATGAGTTTTAAGTTCGTCCAGTCAATTAAAACTAAATTCCTTGTGACATAAGTTGTTTCTGGTTTTGACATTTTGTCCCCATAGGTGGTGACCACAGAGCCCAGGTGGACTACTAGGTCACTTTTACTTTAACTTCTCTTTGCCACAAAAACAGACTCTGCCTGGAGTTCAACAATAAAACATTTTAAAGCAGGCAATAAAAAAAAAATCCCAGTCTTTTATCCATTAATGTAGCTGCATTTTAGACACAGTCTCCAGATTATTCCTTTTTTTACAATGAGGATGACATTTTCTTTGGTCTTGCTTTGAAAATGTAGACTGTAAATGCTAAGAAAGAGGCAATTCTTACACAGTGCATTAAGTGCATTATATTAGTCAATTTACATGTCTTTACTGCGCCTCATTTATCCAATTCACACATCTTCCCTAGACCTCAATTTACTATGAAAGCGGTGTCTCTCCTTATACTTCAATTTGGACCAAGACCAAGTGAAACCAAGAGGGAAGGGAGATATAAAGAAAGATGGACATGGTTTATTATAGGGAGAGAGGAAGAAAAATGGCCTCTTAGATATTTCCAACGGAGGACATGACATTTTCAGAAGAGTCAAAAAAAATTTGCAAAGTCACCTTTTCCATTTTGTCACCCATTTAATGTTGGTATATTCATGGCTGGTTACAAGAAAAGGCAGGGTAAAGTCACACTAGGGAACAGTAATTCACTTAGGTAATCATCAGAAAGGAGTAATGGGGAAATTTCTAAAATGCCAGTGTACACAAGATATTGTTGTGGTACGATTAATGAGCCAAAGGGAGAAATGCCCTTCAAGTAGGCTGACAGTTGCCAAGTACTCTGACATTTTACCATGTGGCCACAGCCTCTTAAATTCCTTCTGATGCTGAACTCCACTGTAAGATCAGAAAGGTAAATGAGAACAAGAGCAGAAGTTCATTCTTCTGAGGAATTCATGATTTCCTAGTGTAGTTTGTGAATCTCTAATTGCTGCTGCCAATCACGTTTGGCCTTCTTACCTGATCTTTGGTCTGTCAAGCTCATCAGTAAAGGTTTTCAGCTCAGTAAAAGCAGAAGATTCCAAAACTACAATGGTTGTCTATGATTAAACACATTACTCATTTCTAATATGGTTTTGGTTTTCTCGCTATTGCCTTAAGTGCTTAACTTTTCCCTAATGTCATTCACTCTTGTGTCGTCTTTCTCTGCCTTCTATACCTGGCATCAAAGCAGAATACCCAACTCTTTCTTCCTGTAGTCATCTAGACAGACAAGCACACGTACGTTTATCTTTTTAAGGATTACATCCTGATTAATAAGGGAAAGGTAGAATGATACTGACAAAATAACAATGAAAGAATACACTAATATTTCAGACTTACATACAGTTATCACAGTTCATGGCTCTAGTCTGTAGTTTCTACCATCCTTTTAATATAATAAATGGACATAACATTTGACTGACATTCTTAAATATTTTTCCTATGCTTTTAACTCACTATTTCTCTCTCTTACAGTTTAAACACTATGATAATATGTGTTTTGATAATTCTTAAAGTGAACACGTCTCATGCAACTATACAGCACAGCACAGAACACAGCACTTCCTTGTTCAAATTGTTAATGTGTGTAACTAAGCACTGCAGCTTGGGTTAGGTTGCCTTTGCCACTCTTGCTTTCCAAGAGTGACTCTCACCTTCCTCTCCTTAAACATCTTTTTTTCTCAGACCTTAGGTCCAAGTCGGGAAAACTCATAGGATCCTCAAGCTGGTTACTTCATAGGTTAGCAACAGGATCATCCCCAT
Source organism: Pongo abelii (assembly GCF_028885655.2). Classification (NCBI taxonomy): domain Eukaryota; kingdom Metazoa; phylum Chordata; class Mammalia; order Primates; family Hominidae; genus Pongo; species Pongo abelii. The sequence continues at coordinate 59,891,018 of NC_072003.2, forward strand.
GGTGTCCATGTCTCCTTCTACCCCAGTTCCTGTAACCAGGTCCCTGCTTCTTCTCTGCTTTGCTCTTCCTAATATCAGCCTGTTATTGGAGTCATCCCTTACCCTAAGAGGCTTATTACACTCCCCCAGAATTTCATTCAGAGCATAGGAAGTCCCCTGTATCCCTGGAGCCATATACTCTTGTGAAACCTGGTTAGATGATTTGGTATCTGTCTTGGCCACTTCCTATGTTTCATTCTACTGCTTGTACAGAAAGTAGACTTGCCTATAAACATGGCTCCATTCAAAATGCAGACATTTTTATCATTAAGGAAAGATCAATTTTGATACATACAAAAATCTCTGGAATGGGAGTGTAGATGCCTCTAACGAACTACTTTCAGGATCTTTCAAAACTATCCCAACCCCTCATGAATTAACTGTAAGTATGTCTGTGCCCACAGGTTCCGTTTCACCCTGTGGCTTAGTGAACAGCAAAAATGGGGCAAGAAAAATACCAATTGATGTTTATTACTCATGGTATGAATGATTTACAAATATATCCTTTCATCCTTCATAGATGTGAAAACTGAGGCTCAGAGTTTAGTTAATCTACCCAAGGTAGCAAGGCTATTAAATGGCAGAGCCATCTTTCTAATTTCCAAAGTCCTTGCTCTTAATTTAATGTCAAAGCTGTATTAGAATTGTTGCAGAGAGGTCTTGAAGTGGAGACCTTCTTTTCTGAACTAAAGCCTAAAAGGCATTGGGAAAAAAATTACAGCTGAATTCCCAGCCAGCTAAAGCAGACCTTGCATATTGCAGATGCTCAATAAATATTTATTGAGTAAGTGAAATATACAGTGGTCTAATATTAAAATAGAATTGGAAGCAGAGTTAGGAAATTTCTAATCTGTCAGTTTTGTGTTAATCCCTTAATAATCAAGTTAGGTCTGTAGACCAGTGGCATGGCTTCTTCATAAAGCTTATTAGAAATGCAAACTCTCAAGCTTCACCCTAGAGGCCAAGAATCAACATCTGCATTTTAACAAGATCTTCCAGATGATCTGTATGCAAATTAATGTTAGAGCAGCTTTGGCTTAAGCTTGGTCAGAGAGTTCATTGAGGCAGAATGGCTTTGAATATCTCGTTATTTGTATAACGATTCCTTACTTCTTTTGGCTGTCTGCTAACTGAACAGACTCCCTCAGTTAGACGCTGTTGTCCAAGACTAACACCCGCTAAAAACCCTTTGTAAATAAAGGTGTAGGGTCATCTTCCTTTGTTTAGGAGAAAGTTAGAAGTCTCTACCTTTTTCAGGCTTAGCTTGTGAACTAATATGCAGTTTTCTGCTACTGATAGCATTAGAGAAATATTTTTGACAAAGGATAAATACAGCACCAACAAACATTTTCATTGCATCAATTTTACTCTCTCTCCCTTGTCCCAATGGTAACAAAACAACATTGTTACATACATGTAAGTAATTTTGGATGTTGGGAGAGGAAGGAATTGGTGGAAATAAACTTAGAAACTTATTCTTTAAAAGAATCTGGAAACTTTTAAAGCTTTTATAAATATCTCAGACTGAATGAAGCCTTTAAAAATTATTATTAACAAAATAGAGCCATATGACCAATAATCTAATATTCTTCTATTCATATGGCCATTCTCTAGTATCCTCATTTATATTACCTCAGCAATGCAGAGAACACTGGGGAATGATGTATGCTTGTTGGAGGGGGTGATCTTTTTGTTCATTTTCTAATTAAATAACTTACAAGCTTAAAAGAAATGATTACTTAAGATGCATTCAGTACTTTTAAGAACAAAATAACAATAATCTAATTTGGAGCTATCAACAGAACACACAAAACTAGTGTGATTTGGGGCTGAAACAAAAGTTTTTAATAAATAAGTTTCCTACCCTAAAATAATGTTGCTAGACCTAAAAGAGTGAATTTAGTTCTGGCTATAAGATTTAAAAAAATGGCAAAATTGAATCCTTTCAGTGATGAAGAATCAAGATGATGAAGGGAAAATTAAGGAATGATGGCAGGACCTGGAAATATTTCGAATGGAGAACAGACATTCCAGGGAAAGAGTATTTGGCATATACTATAAGAGAGATCAGAACTCCCGTGAGTGACCTCATAATATAGAAAGACTGCCTGTGGTTGAAATAAATTTGTTGGTAATGGTTAGAATTGTTTGAGGAAGGTTCTTACTACAGGAAATTGTATTCAGAGGCTAAATAAACAAACAAGAACAAACCTACTGGTAGTGCTGGGGAGAAGGATAGTCAGAAAACATCTCACTTATCTGTACATTCAGGACTTGATATTCAGTAGATGATCAGAAATTGTATACATGCAAACTTGTTATTTCTTGCCTCAACTGGATCTAGTGTTTGACCCTCCAATATTAGTTCCTCCCTTAAATCTTAAAGACAACTAGAGAGAGACTAATTCTAAAATTTAGCTAATGGATTCAGGTGCTTATCTGTTTCCCCTTCCATCTCTCTATATATGTAGTTCAATAATTATAGTATGCTATCATGATTTTCATCATATCTGCAAAAAGTCTCTACTTATCTTCCTTTTGATTGACTCTTTTTTATGTAAACAAATGTATCCTAAAGGGAAACCTTATGTCGCTACACAGGAGAAATTAACAAGCGTTAATAAAGTGGTAAAGACATGTTAACTTAAAACTAAGGCTTCTTTAGTAATGCAATTAGAATGGACAAGAAAGTAACTTTCTCAGCAATTCAATGGCATTTGTTTCCAGTGTCTGTCTACCCTCTATAAAATGTTTCAGTGTTACTCACACTTTCCAGTTAAATGGTCTATGTATTAGGGCAGTAGGATTTTGATACCTATTGAACAGAACTTTTTAGGTGGTTGTCTAGTTCATACAACAATTTTTGCTTTGACTCATACTGTATAATGTCTCCCTATCACACCAAACCCCTCAAGTATTGTCCTCTGTATATACTGGGCATGTATCTGTTCCATGGAATTTATTGTAGTATTTGACTTGAAGTGACAACTCTTTTCTTTTTCAACTCTTCTGTTAAAAGACCCTCTAACCGGGAATCCTCCCTAACTCATTTTATGAGGCCAGCATCATCCTGATACCAAAGTCTGGCAGAGGCACAACAAAAAAAGAGAATTTTAGACCAATATCCTTGATGAACATCAATGCAAAAATCCTCAATAAAATACCGGCAAACCAAATCCAGCAGCACATCAAAAAGCTTATCCACCATGATCAAGTGGGCTTCATCCCTGGGATGCAAGCCTGGTTCAACATACGCAAATCAATAAATGTAATCCAGCATATAAACAGAACCAAAGACAAAAACCACATGATTATCTCAACAGATGCAGAAAACGCCTTTGACAAAATTCAACAACCTTCATGCTAAAAACTCTCAATAAATTAGGTATTGATGGGACGTATCTCAAAATAATAAGAGCTATCTATGACAAACCTACAGCCAATATCATACTGAATGGACAAAAGCTGGAAGCATTCCCTTTGAAAACTGGCACAAGACCAGGATGCCCCCTTTCACCACTCCTATTCAACATAGTGTTGGAAGTTCTGGCCAGGGCAATCAGACAGGAGAAGGAAATAAAGGGTATTCAATTAGGAAAAGGGGAAGTCAAATTGTCCCTGTTTGCAGATGACTGATTGTATATCTAGAAAACCCTATCGTCTCAGCCCAAAATCTCCTTAAGCTGATAAGCAACTTCAGCAAAGTCTCAGGATACAAAATCAATGTGCAAAAATCACAAGCATTCTTATACACCAGTAACAGACAAACAGAGAGCCAAATCATGAGTGAACTCCCATTCACAATTGCTTCAAAGAGAATAAAATACCTAGGAATCCAACTTACAAGGGATGTGAAGGACCTCTTCAAGGAGAACTACAAACCACTGCTCAAGGAAATAAAAGAGGATACAAAGAAATGGAAGAACATTCCATGCTCATGGGTAGGAATAATCAATATCATGAAAATGGCCATACTGCCCAAGGTAATGTATAGATTCAATGCCATCCCCATCAAACTACCAATGACTTTCTTCACAGAATTGGAAAAAACTACTTTAAAGTTCATATGGAACCAAAAAAGAGACCGCATTGCCAAGTCAATCCTAAGCCAAAAGAACAAAGCTGGAGGCATCACACTACCTGACTTCAAACTATACTACAAGGCTACAATAACCAAAACAGCATGGTACTGGTACCAAAACAGAGATATAGATCAATGGAACAGAACAGAGCCCTCAGAAATAATACTGCATATCACTATCTGATCTTTGACAAACCTGAGAAAAACAAGAAATGGGGAAAGGATTCCCTATTTAATAAATGGTGCTGGGAAAACAGGCTAGCCATATGGAGAAAGCTGAAACTGGATCACTTCCTTACACCTCATACAAAAATTAATTCAAGATGGATTAAAAACTTAAATGCTAGACCTAAAACCATAAAAACCCTAGAAGAAAACCTAGCCAATACCATTCAGGACATAGGCATGGGCAAGCACTTCATGTCTAAAACACCAAAAGCAATGGCAACAAAAGCCCAAATTGACAAACGGGATCCAATTAAACTAAAGAGCTTCTGCACAGCAAAAGCAACTACCATCAGAGTGAACAGGCAAACTACAGAATGGGAGAAAATGTTTGCAATCTACTCATCTGACAAAGGGCTAATATCCAGAATCTATAATGAACTCAAACAAATTTACAAGAAAAAAACAAACAACCTCATCAAAAAGTGGGTGAAGGATATGAACAGACACTTCTCAAAAGAAGACATTTATGCAGCCAAAAGACACATGAAAAAATGCTCATCATCAGTGGCCATCAGAGAAATGCCAATCAAAACCACAGTGAGATACCATCTCACGCCAGTTAGAATGGCGATCATTAAAAAGTCAGGAAACAACAGGTGCTGGAGAGGATGTGGAGAAATAGGAACACTTTTACACTGTTGGTGGGACTGTAAACGAGTTCAACCCTTGTGGAAGTCAGTGTGGCGATTCCTCAGGGATCTAGAACTAGAAATACCATTTGACCCAGCCATCCCATTACTGGGTATATACCCAAAAGATTATAAATCATGCCGCTATAAAGGCACATGCACACGTATGTTTATTGTGGCACTATTCACAATAGCAAAGACTTGGAACCAACCCAAATGTCCAACAATGATAGACTGGATGAAGAAAATGTGGCACATATACACCATGGAATACTATGCAGCCATAAAAAAGGATGAGTTCATGTCCTTTGCAGGGACATGGATGAAGCTGGAAACCATCATTCTCAGCAAACTATCGCAAGGACAAAAAACCAAACACCACATGTTCTCACTCATAGGTGGGAACTGAACTATGAGAACACATGGACACAGGAAGGGGAACATCACACACCGGGGCCTGTTGTGGGGTGGGGGAATGGGGGAGGGATAGCATTAGGGGTATACCTAATGTTAAATGACGAGTTAATGGGTGCAGCACACCAACATGGTGCATGTATACATATGTAACTAACCTGCACGTTGTGCATATGTACCCTAAAACTTAAAGTATAATTAAAAATTAAAAATAAATAAAAAATAAAAGACCCTCTAACCCATTAACTTATTTGCGTGACAGGTTTTTTCTCCCCAAATCCCCTATATTTTATTTCACTTAAGTTACACTATTGTTGACAATATCCCCTGAGATTCTATTTGTAATACTTGTCTGCTTTCTCTAGATAAACTTTGACTACTTGTGGATAATAAAAGATTTGGTTAAGGTAGTATTAGAGGTGAATCTTTTTTATGCAATCCAGGAACAGAGCTATCATTTAAAATGTAAATTGCATTCCCATGTGAACCTTGCTTTCCAAGTCATGTGCTATGTGTGAGAAAAAGGCAAAATGATTAATGGCAGGGTCTTGCATGCAGAGGAAGATCGATTCTTTGTGCTGAACATTCTGGTGATATATTCTAAATCTGACATGTGCCTGTGGCTTTACCCCATTATAGCTGGCATTCTGCAACTTCTGGGGGCTGGGTGACATTGCATAAAGCACACAGGCCTTTGAATCTGACAAGCCGGAGCATGAGGCCAAACTCCCTACTAATAATTGTGAGGCTCTGAGCTAGTCTTTGAACCATTTGGAGCTTTACTGGTTTTCTCAAAATATTGAAATGTAATGTCTTTACGCATGGACATGAGGCCTCTCAACATAGGTGCCAGTGCCCTTCAAGTGAGCCAGGTGAATACATGTTGAGGGTTACACAGTAGGTCTAAATCCCTGTATATCTCAATGCAGAGCATAAGGAGACTAGCATAAAGTGATCTTGGAAGAGTTATTGGCAAATATTAGATGTCTCCTACTGCAGGAAGGCAAATAAAACATACTAAAAAATTGACCCTACCAAAAAAATTAGGGTACTTTTCATCAACTCTGAATGTGAAAACACACTGTACATAACAGCTGTTTTTAATGAATACTGCAATCTAGATAACCAATGTACACTTCATTTTCAAAAATCATATCATCCAAAGAGAAGACTGTATTATTTTTCCTTTTTTATTATTAAGCTTTTACTTTTCTTGACCATATTTTGTAATATCCAATTCTCAAGAAAACAATATGTAAAAAGTTAATGAAAGCAGAATATAACTTGTAGTAAACCTTTTAAAAAGTCTGCATGCATGAACTCACATCAAACACATACACACACACATGCACGCACATACACAAACAAGTACGTACCCTGCAATAATCCTCCTTGCTATTTTGACTATGATAGTTAAGAAAAATGAATGTGTTCAGGAATTACTCTTCAGTAGTTTAGAAAATGGGATTTCAGATCGGTTTAAACAAGGTGATAAAGACCTTTCAACCCTTTTCCCTCTTGTTTTATATAGTTTCATTTTTTTAATAATCGATTTTTTTTGGCTCAACAGTATACCCTAGACAGATATCTACATGTTTGACATAATGAAACAATGTCATTACTCTGTTCTAATAAATTCCCAGTGTAATAATAAGCCAAATAACTTCTTACCCACTACAAATATCTGTGTCAAAGAGGAATGAGAATTGCATAGACTGGAGCTATTTCCCTCTCCTCAGACCTCCATATCTAGGTGTCTTTTTTCATAGCTTAAGCTATAAATTCAATGGCATAATTTGATGATGGACATAGAACTATGTATTAGTTTTTATTTTGACAAAATCATTAAACATCACATAGGTTGAAAAATGAATCACGAAGCCCTAAGCCTGCCTTAGAAGATTGCACTTCATAAACTGAATTGCTCACATGGGCAACATTTTGGTGGAAGTTATAGATTTTCTAGCATATCTCTGATAGATAGGACTAATATAACTTCAATAAAAACTCTGGATATGTCAATATAAAATTTTCCTTACCATTGAAAAATGTAAGATACTCCAACTAATAAATCGGATGACAACCTATTCCTTAAGGTATACTAACATACATATTGGGTTACAACAAGCAACAAAATCATCGAGGTAATAAACTTCAGTCACAGAGGGCCCATTGGAGAAGGTTTCTCTCCATTGCAAGAGTTCATATGATGGCTGTAGATATGAAATACTCCCTGAATGTTAATTTCCAGTAATTGACTCAGCTATACATGTAATGACTTAGAACTACATAAAAACTGTACCTGAATGTCATGTATGCCACCTATATTTATGACACTTCATATGAATTATATGGGTGGTGTAATCAAATTGGGCCTGAAGTGCAAGGTAAACTGAAAAATCAAAGTGAAGAAAGTCTAATTTATGCATTTACCGACAATTTTTTGTTACTTGAAATTGTGTATTACTTGATGTTTCTGGCCTCATTATCATTATTTGAAAATTGAGGATGATAATGAATATTTCTTAGGGCGGCTACAAGGGTTAAATGTTGAAGCAAGTAGCCCAATCATTCGCAGCTGAGAGATGTTAGTTTCCGTGCCTCACCCATTCAGGTTGCTTTTCACCTTCATGACTTAACACTGCTCTTGATAATATGTCTTATGTGTGATCCATTATTTTTCCTTCTACTTCATTTATTTTGGGAACATAAATCACTTTGTACTAGTCAATGTTCTTCAGAGAAATAGAACAAATAAGATGTGAAAAAAGAGAGTGGAAAGAGAGGCAGATTTATTTTAAGGAATTGACTCATGTGGTTATGTAGGCTGGCAAGTGCAAAATCTGCAATTGAAGTTCAAAGGCCATCAGCAGGCAGTACTACTTCCTCTTGCTCAGGGGAAATCAGTCTTGCGTTATTTTCAGGTGTTCAACAGATTGAACGAGGCCCACCCACATTATGGAAGGCAATCAGCTTTACTCAAAACCCACCCATTTAAATGTTCATCTCAGGCCAGGCACAGTGGTTCGCGCCCTTAATCCCAGCACTTTGGGAGGCCAAGGCAGGCCATTCACTAGAGGACAGGAGTTCGAGACCAGCCTGGCCAACATGGGGAAACCTCGTCTCTACTAAAAATGCAGAAATTAGCTGGCCGTGGTGGTGGGCACCTGTAGTCTCCGCTACTTGGGAGGGTGAGGCACAGGAATCACTTGAACCTGGGAGGCACAGGTTGCAGTGAGCCAAGATCGTGCCACTGCACTCCAGTCTGGGCAAGAGAGCGAGACTCTGTCTCAAAAAAAAAAAAAAAAAAATTCAGAATAATTTTTGACAGAAACATTCAGAATAATTTTTGACCACACATCTAGGCACATAAAATTAAACCTCATACCCTTCTCTACAGAAACCTATCATTGTGTTTCTATGGAAAACATTATTCTTTGTTCAGAATCCTACTTCTTGGCAATTGAGTTTCAAACTTACTAGATTTTGTTAGCTAGTGAACATCAGGCTATATAATAGTTTTGTTTTTAAGAAAGACTATAAAATACACTTAATAATAAGGAGGCAGGTTTTATTTTTAATCTTTGTAAGCACTAGGCAGGCACCTCGATTTTTAGGATGTCAAATTTGCATCGCATCATACATATTAAAATGCTTTAAATATCAGTTTTTAGAACAAGTAAAAAAGCCTTTTAACAATTTGCTTTTCTAATTATTTGACCATGAGTAATTTATTTAATTTAAAATTTAATATGCTTCATTAGAAAACAAGTGCCCACTGAAAAGTTATTCCAAAGTCACAAAACTAAACCCACATGTTTTCAATAAGATGGACATTTTGTGATGGCTAATTTAACAATGCATTCCATTAATTTAAAAAGTAATGAGTTATCTTAATGTTATCTTTCTAGACACTTAAATTTTTATTAATTTATGTGTTATTTTATTTTTTATGTTATTTAGCCTCTTTTGCCTAATTTATCTGAAAGTTGTAGATATTAATATCTCTTAGAGTGGTAATTTTTGTTAGACCCTGAAACAAATAAAACAGTGCTTTGAATCTTAAATACTGTATGCTTATTGCCTCAAAAGAAGACATATTTTATCTTGCACTAAATGCTTTTTTGTCTTCATTTCTGGCTTTTTCTTTCAGAGATTCAAGATATTTCTGTAAATCCATGAGACCCTCATAGTTTATAAGCATAATGGCAATGAGTGGAGAAACTCAACTTTGTTGTGTTCTGAATTCGAAGAAACTATTTATCATAGTCTCTGTTACAGTCCTTAACCATAATCCCTAAATGAATACAACTCTCTACCCCTCCAGAAACGGAAAACATGGATGTTATTATCTTAATGATTAACATCTCCTTTAATTTTAAACATAGCCATGAAACAAGTTTATTATTGTCAATGGTTTGGACCCCAGTTTAAAGATTGTTTACATTCTTTTATATGAGGCAGAAACACACTTACTATCTGATCTCCAGTGATCTTAGAAGGCAATCAGGAATAAAGGTAAGAGACTTAAGTTATTTCTTTTTTAAATGTTTTCTCAACAACTAATATTTGATATTTGCCTCTCAAAATTTGACTGCATCCTCCCATTCCAGAAAATACTCCAATTTCAACAAGCTCACTTCCTAAATTTCATCTTAATGAGCGTCTACAGATTAGGCTCACATTGCTGCCTGTCTTCTCATACCTGGAAACAAAAATTACTTAACAAAGTAACTCCATTATCTGTTATGTCTATTGTCCTGCATGATTCATCACGTAAATCTGTTTCAAAAATTTAGTATTCAATTCAACAAACTGAATCTGTGCTGTAAGTTGTAGGAATCAAAAAGCAATCAAGAGGTGGGGATGTTAAACAACAGGTGCTGGAGAGGATGTGGAGAAATAGGAACACTTTTACACTGTTGGTGGGATTGTAAACTAGTTCAACCCTTGTGGAAGTCAGTGTGGCGATTCCTCAGGGATCTAGAACTAGAAATTCCATTCGACCCAGCCATCCCATTACTGGGTATATACTCAAAGGACTATAAATCATGCTGCTATAAAGACACATGCACACGTATGTTTATTGCCGCATTATTCGCAATAGCAAAGACTTGGAACCAACCCAAATGTCCAACAATGATAGACTGGATTAAGAAAATGTGGCACATATACACCATGGAATACTATGCAGCCATAAAAAATGATGAGTTCATGTCCTTTGTAGGGACATGGATGAAATTGGAAATCATCATTCTCAGTAAACTATCGCAAGAACAAAAAACCAAACACCGCATATTCTCACTCATAGGTGGGAACTGAACAATGAGAACACATGGACACAGGAAGGGGAACATCACACTTCGGGGACTGTTGTGGGGTGGGGGGAGGGGGGAAGGATAGCATTGGGAGATATACCTAATGCTAGATGACGAGTTGGTGGGTGCAGCGCACCAGCATGGCACATGTATACATATGTAACTTACCTGCACATTGCGCACATGTACCATAAAACCTAAAGTATAATAATAATAATAATAATAATAATAATAAAAGAAAAAAAAATATTCAAACTAAAAAAAAAAAAAAAAAAAAAGAGGTGGGGGATGTTTCCACATTTCTCATAACAGATTTGAAGAGATAAGATTTCCACATCCTCTGGAATTCTAAGGTACATAGTAGAAGGAATGAAATGAATCTAAAACAAAAACAATATGCGTAAATTCATATTAAATGTATGCCATAAAAGCCATAAAAGTGTTTTAAACACTTATGGGCATGTAAAGGGAGAGGCTGGTTTCCATCTGTGATGGGCAGAATAGTAACCCACCAAGATGTCTATGTTCACATCCCCAGAAGCTGAGAATATATTATCTTACACGGCATGTGAATATATTATTTACATGTATTAATATATGGTCTTACATAACTTTGAAATTTGTAGACATGATTAAATTAAGGTTCTTGAGGTGGAAAAGATTACTGATGATTATCTGAGTAAGCCTGATGCAATTACAAAAGGCTTTTCAGGAGGGTCAGGGTCAGAGAGACAAAGATGACCCACTGCTGGCTTTGCTCAGAGAGGAAGGGACCACAAGCCAAGGGATGCAGGAGGCTTCTAGAAGAAGCAAAAGAAAGGAAATGGATTTTCACTTAGAGGGTCTAGAAGGAATGTAGTCCTGCCAACATCTGGATTTTACCCCATGAGATTTCTGACCTACAGAACTCACAGGTGATAAATTTGCATGGTAAGCTAGTCCATTTGTGGTAACCTGCTGCAGTAACAATAGAAAACCATTCGATCTCATGAGAACTTACTTGCTATCAGAATAACACGGTGGAGGAAACTGTCCCCACGATTGAATTATCTTTACTTGGTCCCTCCCATGTCGTGTGGGGATTATGGGAGCTACAATTTAAGATGAGACTTGGGTGGGGACAAGCCAAACCATATCAATCTTTATGGCGGAAACTTCATATTAGTAAGGAAAAAATATACCTGGAAACAGAGTTGAATAATTTTTCTATTGAAAGGATTTGATTCTGGGTCACTGCCACTTTCTTATCCTAAACATATTCTGGCTTAGAAAAAATAGAAATCTGGAAATAAAGAGAAATTGTTTCCCAGAGCAAAAATAAAATGATATATTTTAATGTATAAATTCATAATCCTGTTGCACACAATGACAAAGACAAAAGTTTCAAATTGCTAAGCTTCCAAACAATTCTGCAAAATAGTTTAGCTAGCATTCTAAATATTCCAAAAGAATGGCTGACAAATTCTACCCAAGCTAGTGGAACAGTTTTGCTTTTCACATAGCATAGGGGTGTAAAAAGAACAAAGAATTAGCTAAAATGGCTTAGTATAAAGAGGGTTAAGAAGAGACAACACTAAACCTGTCTAAGCATAAAACATAACATAAGAGTAGAGGGAGTTCTAATTCTATTAAACACAGTGTCTTCAGTGGGAAAATTGAACGGGTCAAGACTCGTCAGATTGTATTAAGTGAAAGAAGATGGCTAATGGCATGTCACTGAGATCGATGCATGGCCCACCTCTGCCTATCTAGCGGCATGGCTTCCCATCATGGTGCACAGATGTGTAAGTCACAGGAAATTGGAAAGAATAGTTAACTGCCAAGAGGAAGGTTTAAGAAGCACATTCCTCTAAAATGGCCATACAATGCCACTGAAAAATTTTCAGTTTCCAGCAAAGATTTTATAAAAAAAAGGAAATTAACACTGCTTGCATAAATAATTGTATTACAATGCTCTATTATAAAAGCTGATTTGATATTGACTCATTATTTTATATACAAAATTCGTAAGTGCAATGTTCACATGGAAATATTAGCTACTAATACATAGGCTCTAGTCATTAACTGATAGTAAACTGCTATCATTAAATGAATAATATTAGCTTCCACCATATGCCTTTAACTTTATTGTGTCACTATATTCTTGCAATAACTTCTGAAGATGGCAACATTAACCCTATTCTACAAATGTGAAGACTGAGTTTTAGGGAGCTTTCACTTGCTGAGGGTCATGCTGCAAAAATGATAGTAGAGTTTATTCTAATCTCAGTTTATCTGATGTTGGAATTTAAGATTTTTTAACAACTATATGCAAATGCACATACATAGACTGTATAAACGCAAGTCTATCGTGTATATTTATGTATATAGGTATGTATGTATGTAGGTATATGTGCATGTATCTATGTATCTATACACATATTGTTAGTGGGCATTGTTTTTATGTATCTTTCAGAATTGTCCTTCACAAGAGCAATCTGAGGAAGTCATAGGTACTTTCCTTCAGGTGTGAATACAGTGGCCTTGGACAAGGAGAGGTTGTGGGTAATAGGGAGGTGAAAGGAGACAGAAAAATCGCTAGGGTTTTATTTCTACTATGTGAAGGTAAAAAGAAGCAAGGTTGCAATTTAAAGCCCCATGTATCTTTCAAAGCATTCTAAGAGGCACGTTAAGCCAAAGTGAAAAATTGATACGGAATCTTACTAAAGAAGTTAGAATTTCCACATTGAAGAAAATAAGCTGCTAAACCTATCTTCACTTCTTAGGATATGCCAAAATCTCATCCTTTGCCACTGACACAAAACATTTTTTAAAAATACAAAGCAGTTTTTCCAATTGTTATAATAATTTCTTGTTTTTAACATATATGCTTTATAAGTGTGCTTAGGTCTATGAATATATGTAAAGATACATATCTTTGTAATGTAGATGCATAAATTTTCTATAATATGGAGACTTTCTGCTCAACAAGATGACAAGGCAAAAACATACTGAAATTCTGATTTGCACAGTGATAGTTTTGGATTCATATTCGTATTTTTAATAAGTATTATCATATTTATTATAAACATTAAAATATTATTACACATCCCTTAGGAGTCATGTGAAAAAAATAAAAGAATTAAGACATACATACAGTATCACAATAATGAAAAGAATTATTAGAGCTTCAAAGTTTTTTGTTATTTGTTTTTTGTAATTCTCAATTTTATTTGAATCATAAAATGGTTTCAGGTGATGTGTGAAAAGATATATTCTCTGTCCAAGTTATGTGTTCACAGTAATAAATGGTTATGTAAAGACACACAAAGGTGAGTGAAATAACACTGTACAATGAATATGTGCTTTCATCAGTGTGTGCATTAAATTACCTCTGATTTCTATTGTGAGTTGAATTAATATGCAAGAGCATCTATCTCTGTACCCCGTATCCTAGACAGGCAATATTTTGTAATTAATTCTGCATCTCAATTTATTGGTCACAGACAGTGTCCTGGGTAAGTACAGGCCTGTACCTATGAATACAAAGATGAATAACAACACATTGTTCTTATTCATGAGAACTTCAGAATACGGTCAGGGACAGGGTTAGATGAGATTTCATATGATGACTAAATGTATTCCTATAAATATTAAAATAAAGATAGGTATAGAGTTCTTTAGGGGCAAGCAATCTTATCCTTTGATCATGTAGGAAAGGCCGTGTTATTTTTCAGAACTCTGCAGTAGTTCACAAGTTTACTCAGGGTTAAAGCCAAAATCCTCACAGTAGCCTATAAGGCCTTACAGAAGCTTTTGTGTCATATAGTTTTATGACTCCCATCTCCTACTCTTTCCTTCTGCTCACTGTAAATCAACTCTTATGCTCACTGTAAATCAACTCTCAAATATGGCACACATGCTCCTGACTTAGGCTCTTTGTACCAGCTTGCTTCTCCACCTAGACATCAAATTGGAGAGTTAAGCTTATATTTCAGGCAATTTTTTAAATTTTAAGCAGAATAAGTCATATTACATTCATCTTTGAGTAATAGCCCTTGTAACATGGGTGGACTGATGGATGAGCCTTGAAGATAGTGATACTTTGAACTATTAGTGCTGGTGAAGATGAAGTGAAGAAGATGAAGAGAAATTGATACAATTAAATAACAAATCTGCAAATTTTCTCTGTTTGCAGACGACATGATTGTATATTTAGAAAACCCCATCATCTCAGCCCAAAATCTCCTTAAGCTGATAAGCAACTTAAGCAAAGTCTCAGGATACAAAAATCAATGTGCAAAAATTGCTAGCATTCCTATACACCAATAATAGACAGAGAGCCAAATCATGAGTGAATTCCCATTCACAATTGCTACAAAGAGAATAAAATACCTAGGAATCCAACTTAAAAGGGATGTGAAGGACCTCTTCAAGGAGAACTACAAACCACTGCTCAAGGAAATAAGAGAGGACACAAACAAGTAGAAAAGCATTCCATGCTCATGAATAGGAAGAATCAATATTGTGAAAATGGACATACCAAAAGTAATTTATAGATTCAATGCTATTCCCATCAAGCTACCATTGACATTCTTCACAGAATTAGAAAAAACTACTTTAAATTTAATATGGAACCAAAAAAGAGTCCACATAGCCAAGAAAATCCTAAGCCAAAAGAAGAAAGCTGGAGGCATCATGCTACCTGACTTCAAACTATACTACAAGGTGACAGTAACCAAAACAGCATGGTACTGGTACCAAAACAGATATATAGACCAATGAAAAAGAACAGAGGCCTCAGAAGTAACACCACATATCTACAACCATCTGATCTTTGGCAAACCTGACAAAAACCAGCAATGGGGAAAGGATTCCCTATTTAATAAATGGTGTTGGGAAAACTGGCTAGCCATATGAAGAAAACAGAAACTGGACCCCTTCCTTACATCTTATACAAAAATTAACTCAAAACGGATTAAAGACTTAAAGGTAAGACCTAAAACCATAAAAACCATAGAAGAAAACCTAGGCAATACCATTCAGGACATAGGCATGGGCAAATGCTTCATGACTAAAACACCAAAAGCAATGGCAACAAGAGCCAAAATTGACAAATGGGATCTAATTAAACTAAAGAGCTTCTGCACAGCAAAAGAAACTATCATCAGAGTGAACTGGCAACCAACAGAATGGGAGAACATTTTTGCAATCTATCCATCTGACAAAGGGCTAATATCTGGAATCTTCAAAGAACTTAAACAAACTTACAGGAAAAAACAAACAACCCCATCAAAAAGTGGGTGAAGGATATGAACGACACTTCTTAAAAGAAGACATTTATGCAGCCAACAAACATATGAAAAAAAGCTCATCATCACTGGTCGTTAGAGAAATGCAAATCAAAACCACAATTAGATACCATCTCACACCAGTTAGAATGGCGATCATTAAAAAGTCAGGAAACAACAGATGCTGGAGAGGATATGGAGAAATAGGAATGCTTTTACACTGTTGGTGGGGGGGTAAATTAGTTCAACCATTGTGGAAAACAGTGTGGTGATTCCTTAAGGATCTAGAACCAGAAATACCATTTGACCCAACAATCCCATTACTGGGTATATACCTCAAGGATTATAAATCATTCTACTATAAAGGCACATGCAGATGTATGTATATTGTGGCACTGTTCACAATAGCAAAGACTTGGGACCAACCCAGATGCTCATCAATGATGGACTGGATAAATAAAACATGGCAAACATATACCATGGAATACTATGCAGCCATAAAAATTGATGGGTTCATGTCCTTTGAGGGACATGGATGAAGCTGGAAACCATCATTCTCAGCAAACTAACACAAAAACAGAAAACCAAATACCGCATGTTGTCACTCACAAGTGGGAGTTGAACAGTGAGAACAGATGGGCACAGGGAAGGGAACATCACACACCGGGGCCTGTCGGGGGGTGGGGATATAGGGGAGGGATAGCATTAGGAGAAGTACTTAATATAGATGACACGTTGATGGGTGCAGCAAACTGCCATGGCCTGTGTATACCTATGTAACAAACTTGCACGTTCTGCACATGTACCCCAGAACTTAAAGTATAATAAAATAATAAATAAATAAATAAACAAACAACAAATCTGTTGCAGATTTAAAAAATTTAGCAATTGAATACAGGAAGCAGATAAAATAAATGAGTTGAGAAATCAGAGGTTTTCTTGGCTAAAAAGATTGGGTATCCATTAATAAGATTAGATAATATAAAGACCATAATGTGGGGAGCAGTAGATAATGAGTTTAGTGTTACAAGTTGAGTAAATAAGGCAGGGGAATTGAAGAAGGCAATTGAAACTAAAATTTGGAAGCTTGGGGAAAGGAGAGTTTGAAGAGACTATTAAGATTAATCAGGAGGTATCTCTGAAGAGTAATAAACTTTTATGAATAGATAATGCATAAGTACCATGTCAGTTCTATGTATAAAGGGTCATGGAAGATCAGACAGTGAAATGTATAATGCTAGTTGAAGAAATGACTGCACAGATGGGGTTTTGGAGCCTTATAAAGGAGAGAAATTTTATTCAAAAGGCCTTTTACAAAAATATAATTATGCATGCAAATATTATATAATAACTTGGAAACAGTTTGCTGTATCTAATACACAGGATTATGGGTTTGGGGATAATCATTAAGACAGGAAAGTTAGACTTAATAAAACCACTACAAAACCTGGCTGCTGTCCTAAAACCTAAATTGATGTGGTAGGTAAGGGAAAGAAAAGAAATTAAGATAATTACAGAGTGATTCAACTATTGGGTAGACATTCTATTTATTAATGTCAGAAAAACAGAAATAAATTCAAGTCTAAACTCAAGTTTGGGTTGGGCAGATATCGGGAGTTTTTAATGAGCAGTTCACACTAGCTGGTATGAATACAGGCAAGTCATAGGAATTGTGTAACATTAAATTTAGGTATATTGACTTACAGCATGTATATCATAAATAGACAGCTGGTATACCTTTACCAATAAGACACTTGCACTGTAAGTTTTCATTTTAATGTAATTCATGTGAACTTACTAAAAATAAGCCAAAATTTGTATAGGTTACTTTGGCTTGCACAGTACTTTTTTTTTTTTTTTTTTTTTTTTAATGATGAGGATAGTTTACATTACCAGCTGCCAAATCAATTCACTCGACTTTGAATGTTTCTTAAAACATTTCCATCAGGCTCTGATGGAGATGAAGCAGTTTGAAGACATCAGAAAGCAAACTAAGATAGGGAAAAAAGATCGCATTGAGACAAACCCAATATTTTCCACTACTTATATGTATTCTTTTTCTGTCTTAGAGCATTTCTTATCAAGGTAAGACATGGAAATAGAAAATTCTGGCTTACAGTTTGTACTATTCTACCCAGGCTGGGAAAACACAGCAAAAAAAAAAAAAAAAAAAAAAAAAAAGAAAGAAAAGAAAGAAAGAAAACCAGGAAGTTGGGACTTGCAAGGCTTTTACACATTGAGGAGTAAAGATCCCTGGGGGCGGACTTGGGGGAAGAATCATAGAAAAGTCAACCTGTCATTTTGCTTAGTTTGCTCACAAGGCACATGACAACATATAAATTTCCAGGAATAAAAGGTTAAAAATTCTGGAAAAGTCTGATGCTTAGAGGTTAAAAAGCCTGGCAGAGCATTAATAACCTTGCAGTGTTGAGGAAGAAAAACAATTGAAGCCTAGGAACTATGGTAAGTATATAAAGATTTGAGTTTTAAGTCCGAGGAGGGCTCAGCTCCAGGAGTAGTGCAAACAAGAAGTAGACCAGCCTAAAATTCAGCTTCAGATTAACTCAAATATTAAATGCATGAAGCTAAACATTCTGCTTTCCAATTGCTCACTATACAAAAGTTAAATCATCTCTGGAAGAAAATAGTATCATTTACACTCTCTGGGTTTTTTTTTTTTTTTCCACATACATTAAAGCATTTAATAAAAAATTACCTGGCTGACCTAGGCTTCTTTTTAGGATGTAGAAAGCCATAGGAGAATGTGCATCTACCTTAGTGATGAGACTTGCTGGATAATCTACAAAATCATGATTATAAACCTCAGTAGAGAGCTGAGAATGTAAAGAAATCTAATGAACTAAAATTGATAGAGTGTTGAGCCCATCCCAAGGCAGAACTCATGGCTACTGTCACCCTTGGTGGAGCAGTGAGAATGGAGAAAATCGCCGTAGATGTGGGTAAGAAAAAATTTAATAGAAAAACAGCTTAACGTTTAAGGAATTTTCAAAGTTCAAGAGTGAGCTGACATGCCAATTTCAAATCCCTGGGAGCCATAGATGGAAAAGGAGATCTGTTTACATTTGTCAACTCTTTTCACCAAATGCTTCTGAGAAAAAATAGGAGTAGGAAAGATACTTGATGTCAGGCTTAGGATGCACTTAGGGTTTCTAGAAGACTGTTCTGCCCCTGTAATTCTACTCTAATACTGTGCTTCACTGGGTGTTCCTTTTTGCTCTTCTGACACTTTACAGTCCAGGAACCATCTGTTTCCTTGGTAGTGTTAAGGCCTAGGGTTTCTTTTATCCTACTTGCTCAATCATTATTCATCAGCAAGCACTGAGATGATAGCAGTGCCTAAGATGAAACATTTAGACACTCAGAACCCAAGCCCCAATAAAGGAAGGCTCATGATTTTACCTTCAAATTATTTGAAAATTATAGCGAACTGACCCTAAATAATGTAAAACAGAATGCAAACACAGATCCACAGATTGGCCAGTCCTCTACACCAGCAGTCTGACAGATGGGGTGTGCCCTTTTCTGGATATAAATGTTTTTACAAACTGAGCTGTTCTTTTACCAAAATATTCACCATTCATCAAAAGCCACTAGACAAGGGACCTCCAACTTTAGCCAGAATCTGGTAATGAGGGCTGTTTATTTCTAAGAAGAAAGCAAGATGATCCCTACAATTGCTCAAGCTTACTACACGTAGAATGTTTACAGACCACAGTGAAGGAAGGAAGAATTCAGAAAGCACCGGCCAGGTGATTACAGTTTGCAGGGCAGAGTAGCAAAGAGGAGAGAGCTGCACAGAGATGGAGCTCCAGAAATCTGCAGAGGGCCCCTTCCTTATTCAGTTGAGTGCTGATCAGTACACAAATGTGAGGAAACTAATGACAGCTGCTGTAAAACCATTCAAACCCAGAGATTTCATGCAACCAGAAATAAAGCCTAGCACCACCAGCTAGCAGAAAATCTTATAAGATACAAGACATTCAGTGGAGTACAGCTAAGAGTCTTGCCTCAGAAGTGTGCAACAACTAACTTTAGAACAAAAGCAATCTTCACCTAGAAAAGCTTAAAAACAAAACCCAGAAGATTACATAGTTTATAAGTAACTCAACCACATCCAAGGATGTTTATAGCAATACAAAAATATCTAAGAAGTAAAGTCTTGATTAAATGATCACTTGACTTAGAATACTTCAATGAATTTTGCTCACATTACCACTAAGCATATTATCAGTAAATTATTAACTGACTCATTTTATGTAATACCATGTACTTTGTGTTGAATTCACTAAAGTCCTTCCATTTATATACCATGATTTTTTTTAACTTTTATTTTAAGTTCAGGGGCATATGGGCAGGTTTGTTATATAGGTAAACTCATGTCACGAGGGTCTGTTGTGCAAATGATTTCATCACCCAAGTACTAAGCCTAGTAACCCATTAGTTATTTTTTCTGATCCTCTCCCTCCTTCCACCTCCACCCTCAGGTAGATCCCCTTGTCTCTTGTTCCCATGTATGTGTCCACGTGTTCTCATCATTTAGCTCCCACTTATGAGAACATGTATTTATCACTATTTTTTAATGGCATGCTGAAGGATTTAACATTTTGTGAGTCTTAAATTTGACTCTTAAATGGCAAAATAATGTTCATATGTAGAAGGTTAAATTTCATCTATAACACAAGTGGTGCATATGTCCAATATTTTAAGTAAAAATATTTACACACTCTCTCTCACTCTCTTTTTTTATCAAACTTTTAACATCAGAACTTTTTTCTTGGGGAAAAAATAGGGCTTGACTTTGTATACAAATTTTAACTGTGAAATACAGTCTTACCTTATATGCATGTATAAAATCAAAGCTGCTAGTGCTTTTTACTTTAGTTATTCTGTTAAAAGTATATGTCAATGATGTTTTCAACTGGATCTCTGTCATTTAAATTATGGTTGAAATAACTGATTACTAGACATGTGATAAAACCAATAGATCTTGATTATACAATAAAATATCAATTCATTGGTAGTCTGAATCAGTTATTTCAAATGTACCCTATTAATAAAAATACCAGTAGATCCAACATAGAATTGTATAGTACTAAATATAAAGTCTAGCTATGAATTTTTTTCTGCATCTTAGGTAAATTTATAAGTTTCATAAGCTATCAACAAAAAGATATGCACTTTTGTGAACTATAAATTTTCTAATTAAATTTTACATGCTAGAACATGATTTTTACATGAATGATGCTTTGTTGAAACTATAAAATGTCAGTATTGCACTGCAATTTTATTATAAAATGAACATTATTACTAAAGAAAATTTGATCTTAAAAATCAAAGTTTTATATTATTTTTCACAAGTAAAGATAGACTTGGTTAAGGGCTAAAAATATCTATCAATCATCAAACAAGATAAAATTTACAATGCCTAGAATCTAATAAAAAAATCCAAGCATGTGAAGAAGCAAGCAAATAAAACACATAATGAGGAATAAAATCACCTGGAACTTGCCAACATATGACACAGACAATGGAATTGGTTGACTAAGGCACTGAAACGATTATTAACACTGAATTCTATGTGTTCAAGAAACTAGAAAAATAAATGTGATGTACAAAATACATATAAAAAGATTGAAATCAGATATTATAAATTAACCTATAATATCTGAAATAAAAAATATGCTGAATGGGCTTATCAGCAGATTAGACATTGAAAGAGAAAAGATTACTAGAACTGAAGACATGGCAAAAGACTCTATTCAAAAAAAAAGGAAAAATGAAAGTAAAATAGAAGATTAGTGAGCTATGAGTTAGTCTATGTAGTCTAATGCACTTTTAATCCTAGTCTCTGAAAGAGAAAGAGAACACAAACAAACACTATTTGAATGCCAAACAACTTTCTAAATTTGATGAAAATTAAAAATTCACAGATACTAGAAGCTCAAAGTCAAAATACATCAAAATCAAGTTGTAGTGATTAAAAAAAAAGTCTTAAAAGCAGCCAGAGAAAAAGACACACTACGTATAGAGGCAAAAAGATAAAAAAGACAAGCTTCTTACTGGAATTAATCCAGGCTAGAAGAGAGCTAGGGATTTTTTTCAATACTGAAAAAAAAAGTGTCTGCCAATCTAGAATCCTTTACCTGGTAGTAATATCTTACAAAAAATTTTTTTTAAAAAGCAAATAAAGAATTATTCAAAAATAAAAAGGTAAGTATTCATCACTACAGACCTGTACTACAGAAAGGGTTTAAGTAAATCCTAGCAAAATAAAAATTATACTAGATCAAAATCTAAGTCTACTACAAAAGAACAAAAAGCATAGAAAATTGTAACAGTGGGGACAAGTATTAAGGTATGTTTTCTAATTATTTAAATTTCTTTAAATATAATTGTTAAAAACTAAAAACAATATGTAGAAGACTTAATGACATTTGTAGAAGTAAGATGTATGACATCAACAGCACAAAGCCCTTGAGCAGGGAACAGGAGTACACTCTTGTAAGTGTCTTCTACAATAGCTAAAGTGATACAACATCACTTAAAAATAGACTGCCATAAGTAAAGGTGTATATTATAAACCTCACAGCTTCACTAAAATAACTCAATAAAGAGGCATAGCTAATAAGCCAGAAAAGGACATAAAATGGAGTCTTTAATCTAGACTCAAAAGAGATCAAAAGCAAATCTAGGAGAAAAGAAATAGGAAGACAGTAGATTTAAAACCAAACATCCTAATAATCATTTTAGCTGGGCACAGCGTTCACACCTGTAATCCCAGCACTTTGGGAGGACTGGGTGGAAGGATCACTTGAAGCCAGGAGCCTGGGCAAAAAAAAGCAAGACCACATCTCTATAAAAAATAAAAATAAAAATAAAAATTAGACGCTGTGGCATGAGCCTGTAGTACCAGCTAGTTGACAGGTTGAGGCAGGAGGATCATTTGAGCCCAGATGTTCAGAGGCTGCAGAGAGATATGATTGCACCACTGCATTCCAGTCTGGGCAACAGAGTGAGACCTCATCTCTAAAAAGTAAACAAATAAATAAATAAATAAAATAACTACTTTAAATACCAGTGGTCTCAGAATTCCAGTTTATAGGTAGAAATTATTAGATTTGATTACCGAACTAAAAGCAAGACTTACTACACGTTTTCTATATTCCTTCCTTCAAAATATTCATTTAAAATATTAAGACAGGCCTGGCGTGGTGGCTCACACCTGTAATCCTAGCATTTTGGGAGGCTGAGGTGGGTGGAACACCTGAGGTCAGGAGTTTGAGACCATCCTGGGCACCATGGTGAAACCCTGTCTTTACTAAAAATACAAAAATTAGCCAGGCGTGGTGGTGCACGTCTGTAGTCCCAACTACTCAGGAGGCTGAGGCATGAGAATTGCTTGAACCCAGGAGGCAGAGGTTGTAGTGAGCCAAGTTAGCACCACTGCACTCCAGCCTGGGTGACAGAACAAGACTCCGTCTCAAAAAAATATATATATATATATGTACACACACATATGTATATAGACAAAGGTTAAAAGTAGAAGAATGAAAAAAGAGATACTATGCTAGTGTTTATTAAGACAAGGCTAGAGGAAATACATTCTTAGAGCAGAGAATATTACCAGAAATAAATAGGTCCATTTCATTATCTATTTATCTACCTACTTACCCAACAATCAATCTATATATTTTTCTGTCAATCTACTCCTTTAATTCAATTAGAAAAAAATTAGACAATCCAATAAAAAAGACAAAATACTTTATCAGGCACCTTATCTAAGAGGATATCTAACATCATTAGTCAGTAGGGAAATGCGAATTAAAACCATACAGAGGTGCATTATACACTTACCAGATGACCAAAATAGAAGCAAACAAATAAACAAAACCTACATTCTAATTGCTGCCAAAGATTAGGAGGAATTTTTCATATAATTTGAGGGGGAATATAAAATAGTACAGTTATGTATTGCTTAATGATGAGGATACATTCTGAGAAATGTGGTGTTACGCAATTTGATCATGCAAACGTCACAGAATATATTTACACAAACCTAGATGGTATAGTCTACTACACACCTAGGCTATATGGTATTGCCTATTTATTGCTCCTAGGCTAAAAACCAGTACAACATGTTACTGTACTGAATATTACAGGCAATTGTAACACAATGATAAGAACGTGTACCTAAACATTAAAAAGGTAGAATAAAAATATGGTATTATAATCTTATGGGACCAACTCTGTATATGACCTAAACCTCATTATGCAGTTTATGACCATCCAATCACTTTGGAACACTTACATACTATTTATATTAGCCGATTCTCACACTCCTATAAAGACATACCTGACACTGGGCAATTTATGAAGAAAAGGAGTTTAAAAAGCTCACAGTTTCATAGGCTGTACAGGCTTCTGCTTTTGGGGAAACCTCAGGAAATTTACAATCATGACTGAAGAGTGAAGGGGAAACAAGCGAGTCTTACATGGCAGGCAGGAGGAAGAGGGAGTGAAGGGGAAAGTGTGACACACTTTCAAACTACCGGATCTCATGAGAGAATTCACTATCCCTAGAACAGCAAGGGGGAAAATCTGCTCCCATGATCCAGTTGAAATGGGAAAAGTTCCCCTGTCCCCCTCACAGGGTGTATGACAGGGGGAGTGGCTTGCTTCTTCAGTGCCCTGCTGCTCAGACCTCTAGGGGAGCATATAGACAGGCAGGTTGTGGGGCTCCAACCCCATGGCAGTGTCTAGGGGTGGATGTTAACAGCGCCTGAAGCCCCAGTGGGCGTGCGTTACAGGGTGCTCTTTCACTTTTCCCGTCTATAGGCGGCTTGTGTTAACCAGCTCAGTTAGACCCTCTACTGTGTTACAAGGACAGAGGGCTTTCTGTATCTTGGGTTCTTGCCTGGGTGTACTGGAAGAATCAGATCACACCTGGACTTGGAGAATGAGTGCAAGGTTTTACTGAGTTGAGGTAGCTCTTAGCAGATAGGTGAAGCCAGATGGGGATGGAGTGGGAAGGTTTTCCCCTGGAGTCAGGTTGCTGAGCCACCCGGGCTCTCTTCTGACTGCCCCGGCCAAACTCCACATTGTTCTGCTGGTGGATGGCATGCCAGCTTGCAATGCCTGTTGGTGCATTCCTCTCAACTTTCAGCCGCCTCTGTGTTCTTCGGCTGATGTGCTCCTCTTGACATCCAGCTGCCTGTGTATCTGCCTGCTAGGGTGTCACGGGTTTTTATAGGCACAGGATGGGGGCGTGGCAGGCCAGGGTGGTCTTGGGAAACCCAACATCTGGGCAGGAAATGCCTGTCCTCACCTAGGTCCCTGCAGGTGGAGCCCTAGCCAGGGACTATGCCCTCCTCTACCCAGCACTTCCCTTAACCCTGCTCCCCAACCCCTATCATTTAAAGGGACCACACTCTTCCCTTCCCAGCACTTCCATATCACAGTCACCTCCCACCAGGTCCCTCTCCCACCGTTGGGGATTACAATTCAACATGTGATTTGGGTGGTGACACAGAGTCAAACCATATCATACTTCAAACAGGCATTTCTACTTTGAGGTTATGACCAACAAAACGGTAATCAAATATGTGTCAAATATATTCATATCAGATAGTTCCTAATAATCCAAACTGGAAATGTATTCAAATACACACATACTGTATGACTCCCTTAGTATACATTTTAAAACAGACAAAATTAATCTGTGTTGTGATAGGTCATAGTTGTGGTTTCCTTTAAAGGGCGTAATGACTGTGATACAGGAAGCTTTTAAGATGCTAGTCAAGCTCAAATTTGACCTGTGTTGTAATTAAACAAGTATATTCGCTTTTCAAAAATTGACTTGATCCATTTATGAGTTGCATATTTTCTGCGTATATGTTTTATTTCACCAAAATCTATATTTAAAAATAAATGATCTAAACAATATTCAAAATCAGATTCTTCTAGGAAAAAAGTCCTTCAACATTTTTATTGAACTTTTTAATTCTAACTTTTGATAGAACAATTATTTTCATATAAAAAACTGTAAGGGGCATATACGTTTAAGACACAGAGACATATTTGCCACTTTGTTCCTGAAAAATAAAATCTTTTAAAATGTAGTTTCTATGGTCCTGAAAGAAACACAATGGTCATTTTTTTTAAATAAAAAGCATTGGCACTTTGATATAGAAATTAAATATGAAAAAATAATAAAGACAATGTAGTGTCATAAGGGAAAAGCTACGTCATTGTAAAATGTAAATAACATAATACATATTTAATCACAAAAACTATTCAGTCTTCCCTCCTTCCATTAAACACTTTAATTTCAAAGTGAATAACACACTCCCACTGAAAGAATTATTTTGCATTTATATGCTTGTGTGTGTTTTTTCTCTTATTAACTATTGCATGGAATAGGTCAAAATGGTTTCTAGTCTTTAAGTTTGCACAAATTATTCTGGGTATTACCAGAGTTTATAATGCATATCAACATTAAAAAAGAGAGAGAAGAAGAATGTTGTTAAATGTTTCATGATTGGTACTTCCAGTGCTGCTTGGGTGTAAATACAAATGACGCCCTGTCTCTGATTATGGACTATGAGTCTTACACACTTGAACAGGCTTGGCTTCTTCCTGTTAACTTCTGACCTGTGTGAAATCCCATAAATGTCACATCTGCCACAGCCCCTTTCCCAGTCTTGCATGCTTTCAGTGGACCCAAGTGTTCATCATTATCAAATGAGAAAATGTATATGGAAGTGTTTTAAAAATTATAAACCACTAAAGAGGTAGGTAAGAGGACCTTGGTTTCTGACTTAGCAAATTAGGGCTTTCAGGAATTCTTGGAGAAAGGAATGATGTTTATTGGAAGACAAGGCTTGCTTCACAAATAATTCTCAGAGACTAGGTGGGACTGAGCCATTTCAGGGGCTGAAGAATGTGAGGATGGGTTACTTTGTAACACTCACATTTTCTCTGGAGACTGTGCAAATTTGGGTATAGAGGAGGAAACCCTAAGAAAAGAAGTGACTTTCTCTTACAGATATGGGCAAGAAGTTTTATAAGTTTAGGGGATGAATAGTAATAAACCTGGGTCAATGGTGTCAGTTCTCTGGGTTTTTGCTTAAAGACAAAGCCAAGAAATGTTGTGATAAAATTATTAGAAAATTACCTAGGCTTTACTGGACTCTGAACCCAGAAAATGAATAGACTTGATTTTTCTCAAAATAGGATCATTCTGTCTAATCGATTTCCCCTAAATGTAAACCTTTCCCTTTCCTCCCAACGACATCCTCCCCACCCACAACAAATAGAGATATTAACACTCAGGAAGGAAGATGATCTGGCAATTAAAGCATTTAGATATCATTAGGTGCTCAATCTGTTTCTTCCTGTTATTGAGAAATTCCTATCTCGGTGGACGAAATATCCGAAAACAATCACTGCAAAAAAGAACTTTAAGTAAAATCAGATATAAGAAACTAAAATCTTGAGAAGCACTGAAGCTTCATGAATAATTCTTGAATACCATGGTGTGAATGCTGCGTTGCTCAACTCAGTCTTTCAAGACGCTAGTTTCATGTTTTATTTAAGCTCAACATAAATGTTAACGTGGTCCTCATCAGATTCCTTTTATCTAACTCTGAAGACTGATGTGTAGATGTTGTAATATGGAAAGATGGCCTTGGGGATGCATTTTAAATGCCCATCCAGGTATTCTGTAAGGAGTCACAAATGAATTCCTTTTCCAGAAACTGAGTTGTAAATTTTTGTCTCTGTGCACCATCTCAGCATACACATCTGCTGATCACTGTTAATTAGTCTCCTATTGTCCAATTTGTAATCTAGATATGTTTTATGGAGATGTAACTAGTGAAGCATGGTTGTGTGTAATCTTTCTCTGAAAAGATTCTGTTGAGCAAGTGACCAATAAAGTGTATGCAATGCAAACATTAATCAAAGAGTCATTAAAGCCTACTATAGCAGTCTTCATTAAGAAAGAAAACTAATCTAACTACTATTACCCTATCTTCCTTATGAATTGTTACCATTATGATGATTTTATGATTTTACTAGTCAATAGCCCTCATGGAATATTTGGGTTACTTACAAATTAAGTTTTGGACTTCAAGTCACTTGTAAATCAATTAGTTTTGTTTCTTAGCAGAAAATCTGCTTTGAGCTACAGTGTTCTGTTTGTTAATTAGTATTCCTGATTATTCTGAATAGTGCATTGACATTGGATTTGAACATTAGGGAAAGAAACAAAGGATATATTTTCATGGTGCATATATTTGGATCATTCCTACTAAAACATTATTTCATTAGTGTCAAGAGTTACTTAACGGGCACTTGATACAAGCCGTAGTAACTTTTATGTGTTGCTTAAATAAAAAAGTAAATCATGAAACTAACATACAGATAGACTTCACATTTAGCAAAGCACCAGTCATGCTAATTGTCCTTAAGGATGATGCTTCTAAGATCTCCTGCAGTTTAAGTTCACAGCTTATCATTTATATATTAAGAAAGTGGTTCACAGGGGTTCTGGCCAGTTCTTCCCAGAATACAGTTTACTAGGTTGCACAGACAGGATGTTTGTAAAGTAAATGTGCATCCGCTGAGGTGAAACTCTTTATTCGTGGTTGGCAAAGGAATGTTTCTCTAGGCCAAATCCCAACAGTATTAACAATATATTGTACACAGAACCTAGCCAGAATACATTATTTAATAATTTTGTGAAAAAGAAATTGGTCTTGGCACTTTAGATTTTTAGACCTCAAAAGCACAGACATCTAAAACAAAGATAGACAAATGGGACTATATTAAACTAAAAAACTTTTGTACAGCAAAGGGAACAATCAGCAGAGTGGAGAGACAATCTGTTACATGGGAGAAACTATCTGCAAACCATTCATCTGATAAGGGACTAATATATAGAACATATAAGAAAATCACACAACTTAATGATACAAATATGCAATTCCATTAAAAAGTAAGCACAGGACTTGAAAAGACAATTCTCAAAAGAACAAATACAAATGGCTAACAAACACGTGAAAAAAAATGCTCAACATCACTAACCATCAAAGAAATGAAAATCGAAGCCACAATGAGATACCATCTTACTCCATTTAGAATGGCCATTATGAAAAAGACGAAAAAATAACAGATGTGGAGAAGAGGAAACTCATGCACTTTTGGTGGGAATGTAAATTAGCACAACCACTATGGAAAACAGTATGGAGATTTCTCAAAAAACTAAAAGCAGAACTTCAGTATGATCCAGCAATCTCACTACTGTGTTTTCCAAAGGAAAATAAATCAGTAATCAAAGGGGTACCTGCACTTGCAATGTTTATTGCAGCAATATTCACAATAGCAAAGACACAGAATCAATCTAAGTGTCCATCAATCGACAAATGGATAGAGAAAATGTGGTATGTATATATACACACAATGAAACACTATTTGGTCATAGAAAAAGAATGAAATCATGTCATTTGCAGCAGGATGGGTAGAACTGGAGGTCATTACGTTAAGTGAAATAAGCCAGGCACAGAAATACAAATATCACATGTTCTTACTCATATGTGGGAGCTAAAAACCTTGATCTCATAGAGATGAAGAGTAGAATGATATATACTAGAGGCTGAGAAGGGTGTGAAGGTGGGAGGAAAAATTGAAGGGATGTTGGAGAATAGTTACAAACTTACAGTTAGATAGAAGAAATAAGTTACAATGTTCTACATCAGAGTAGGATGACTATAGCTAGCAACAGTAGATGTATGTTTCAAAGTAGCAACAAGGGAGGCCTTAAAATATTACCAACACATAGAAATAAGTTACTCAGGTGATGGATACCTCAAACACCCTGACTTGATCATTATGCATTCTATGCATGTAAAAAAATACTCAAAGTTACCCCATAAACATGTAAAATATTAAGTGTTAACAAAAGAAAAGAAAAAAGAAGGCCAGATGCAGTGGCTCATGCCTGTCATCCCAGCACTTTGTAAGGCCGGGGTGAGAGGATTGCTTGAGCCCAGGAGTTTGAGACTAGACCGGGCAACAAAGCAAGAACCGATATCTACCAAAAATTTAAAAATGAGCCAGGCATGGTGGCATGCATTGCAGTTGTAGTTACAGCTACTTGGAAGGCTGAAGTGGAAGGATCTTTGGAGCCCAGGAGTTCAAGTTTGTAGGGAGTTATGCCACTGCGCTCCAGCCTGTCTCAAAAAAAGAAAAAGAAAAAACAGTATTTAGTCTAGTCATTGTCTTTCCAGGGTTATTTAGTTTGAACTAACAAATGCATTTTAACTATGGCCAAATTCTTGACTCCCTGAGCCATAATTTACAATGTGATTTTCATTTGATTGAACTTTACAAGACTATAGGATTTGGAATCCAAAATGTCAAAACCTACCATCTGCCTATGTGTTTTGAAGACAACAAGACAGTGAATCCTTTGGGTTGTGTTTCCTTATTACATGAGAACTACTCACTCTTTTCTTATGCCTCTTCATTGTCTGAAGATGGAAACTGCACTCTTGCAGAAGGTAGATGAATTTATGAGTCCAACGGGCTGAATCTAGATGCAAGGCTAAGCAAGATCTCTTTATTATCATTAAGATTAATAAATTATAACAATGGCTGCTAACATACATTGAGGACTAACTTTGGACTAGACAGTTTGCTAAATACTTCCTGTGGACTCAATTAACCATCGAAATAACTGTATGAGTTTGGAACTCCTATCACTCAAATTTTCTAAATATGACAGGCTAGTCACAGAGAAATCAATTAACTTGTCTGAGGTCACATAAATAGAAGTTATGGATTTGGATTTGAAATTAGGAACATTTAATGCCAGTGCCACGGCCAAGCATTTAATCTGTTACCATATTACTGCTACTTTTCTACATAGTCCACATATTAGAATTCAGTAAAGAAATGGTTGAGATATTTGAAACCATTTGTCTTCAGTGATGGGGCCTATAAAATTTTCAAGGTATCATATTTGAAGTATATTTGCTTGACTCATGGGTCATTTCAGGCACAGCATAGAACAAAATGGGAAGGATGACACTGGGCAACACATCTCTTTCCTCATTCCTACTCTTTCTAGTTATGTGAACTTAAGCAAGTCCCTTGACCTTCTTGGACTGCAGTTGGCCTCATCTTTATAAATGAAGAGACTAGACTAAATTATGTCTAATTCTTTTCCAAGTCTGACCTTCTGTTTCTACAAAACCATATCCTTTATATTCACACAGGGACAAAGACATAAAAATAATAGTAAAATAAATGTGTGTAAATACCCTTACAGATTTGCTAACCTTGCACTCCCTGAATAGCATCTTCATTGCATTGCCTGAAATATCATCATGCATTTTTTCCCCTCAGCCCTTTTTGACACATGCTAATTAGAAAAAAAAAATGCCATTCTAAGTGAAAGGGGCCTCTTCATCTTCCACTTCACCATATGACTCCTGGGCTCAAAGAAACATTTTTATGGGCATTTTTTAATATACTACTGTTTTAACCTCTTGACCTTGTCTTGGGCACTTTATTTTCTGTCTTCAGCTTCAATATTCATTAGTAACACTGTGACAAAAAGGAATATGAATGGCATTAGGAAATTGAGCCCTACTCAAACTAAGAAAACTATGCTAATGCTCACACATTGAAATAGAGCAAAGATGTTTGATGTTTCTATACCAAGGGCTGGTTTCAAATGATTGTAAAAACGTGCTGAGACTTTTCATGTGAACAGTACATTTAAAGACAAACTCATTTTAAAAATAACAATAAATGCGGAGTTTACTTCTCCACCCCAAGCTAGAACTTCATTATGGGCCAAATATATTATTAGGACTGGTATGGAGCATAACATACTAAATGTTCTGACCGTTGTAACATAGGCGTAGATAATATATGGCTCATACAACTTTCATAACCCTCTCTGCTGATTCTCTTCTAATATCTCTCTAAAGACATTTGTGGTATCATTCTTCATTTATTTTGCATGCTGTTTCACCCATTGTGGATAAACATGAATATAAAATTCTAGAAGTATGAATAGTTATATTTGCTGATGCCTGGTGAGGTTTTAATAAAATATACATGACACCAGTGGTATGTATCTGGGAGTTATATAGCAGTGAAGAAATCCAGAGATAATTATAATCTTTTATGCTGATGGAGGAATTAGCACCTCAGTAATAAGCAATGTGAAGTAGCATAGACAGGGTTTTCTATTCGTCCTTGAACCATTCGATGTGAATGCAAATAACTAACACATATAATTCTATTTTTTATGGCCCTATTCAGGAAAAGAAATCTAGATGGAAAGAAAAGAGGGGACTTGTATAAGTTTAGTGGAGAAAATCCTTAAGCTAGTTAATGATTGTTGCCTACATCTTTCAGCTGAATACAAGGGTTTCAAAAATAAAGTCTATTTGGTGGCTTAACAAAGAAATTCACTTCTTTCCACTACTTCACCAGAGTCCTTCATTCTTGTGTATAAAAAAAACTCCT
Organism: Pongo abelii; assembly: GCF_028885655.2. NCBI lineage: Eukaryota > Metazoa > Chordata > Mammalia > Primates > Hominidae > Pongo > Pongo abelii. The sequence goes on from NC_072003.2 coordinate 59,923,560, forward strand.
GGTTTACCATGAACTACATTCTTTGAAGGTGTCTTATTCCATTTTGTACTGCTATAACAGAATATCTGAAACTGGGTAATTTATAAAGAACAGAAATTTATTATCTCACAGATCTAGAGGCTGGGAAGTTCAAGATCAAGGTACTGGTATCTGGTGAGAACCTTCTTTCCCATCTTCACATGGTGGAAGATAGAAGGGCAAGAGAAAGCTAATGCTGTGTCCTCACATAAAAGAAGAGCAGAAAAGGGAGAACCCACCACTGCAAGCTCTTTTTATAGAGGCATTAATCTATTCAAGAAAGCAGAGCCCTCATTAGCTAAACACCTCCCAAAAGGCCACACCTCCCAATACTGTTGTATTGGAGGTTAAGTTTCAACAAAAGTTTGGAGGGAATGAAAACATTCAAATCATAGCAGTAGGTTATTTATTGATGCTGCCTAGATTTCTTGAATTTGTAAAATTAAATCAAATGCACACGTATAATTTGTGACTTCAGAGAAACAAGGGCCATCTCCAGTGACATATATTTCCACTTTGGTGAAGTTTAAGACATCTGAATCATTACACAAGACCATGCTTCCAGCACTTAGCAGACCAGCAATAAATGAAGTCTTTGCATTGGGAAAAGTGATCATTGTATCATAAAATCTGGCAAGGTATACATTGCCATGTTAACAGTGGTTGCTTTTGTGTGGTCAGCATTTTTTTCATATTTGATACAGTTGCTCTATAACTTTCTATAACAAATTTACAAAAATGACAAAGTCTATTAAAAACAAGTTAGCAAAATTAATGATGGCTTTGTGCCAGTGAGTGTATCTTTCTTTCATTGCTCAACTTTGAGAAACTGTATGTGGTATGCTATTCATTGACATGTATAACATAAAAATACATAGTATGTACCATGTACCAGATACTGAAGAAGGTCTATGTGTGAATTAACTTATATCGGTATGGTATTTCTGAAAAATAGTCCTTATTTTCCTGTGTTTCTGGTAAAAAAAAAACAAAAAAAAAAACAGAGATTCAGAAACTGTGTAACTTGTAAGCAGCAGAAAAACTAGATCTATTAAAATCTGTGATCAATCATTTTCAACATTCTTTTTTATTTTTTCTTAGAGGACACTCAAGAGCATGCTCTATTGATGTACCCTTCTATGGGTGACTCAAGGCCATAGTGTGACCAGAAATATTTAAGTCACTTTTGCAGTTGATTTTCATTTCAGGTGAAGCTTGCTCTTTCTTTTCTTTTTCTTTCTTTCTTTCTTTCTTTCTTTCTTTCTTTCTTTCTTTCTTTCTTCTTTCTTTCTTTCTTTCCTTTCTTTCCTTTCTTTCTTTCTTTCTTTCTTTCTTTCTTTCTTTCTTTCTTTCTTTCTTTCTTTCTTTCTCTCTCCTCTTTCTTTCTTTCTTTCTTTCCTTCCTTCCTTCCTTCCTTCCTTCCTTCCTTCCTTCCTTCCTTCCTTCCTTCCTTCCTTCTTCTTTCTTTCTTTCTTTCTTTCTTTCTTTCTTTCTTTCTTTCTTTCTTTCTTTCTTTCTTTCTTTCTTTCTTTCTTTTTTTGATGGAGCCTCACTCCATCATGCAGTGGCGTGATCTCAGCTCACTGCAACTTCTGCATCCTGGGTTCAAGTGATTCTCCTGCTTCAGCCTCCTGAGTAGCTGGGATGACAGATGCCCGCCACTGTGCCCGGCAAATTTTTGTATTTTTGGTAGAGAGGGGGTTTCACCATGTTGGCCAGGCTGGTCTTGAACTCCTGACTTCGTGACCCACCTGCCTCAGCTTCCCAAAGTGCTGGGATTACTGGCATGAGCCACCGTGCCCAGCCTCAGGTGAAGCTTTCTAACCAATGTTACTTTATGTTATTGTGTTTCTTTAACATTTTTACACTGAAATCTATTAACTGGGGTCAGCCATATGATTGTGGTGGATGGCACACCACTTGCAATTTTGGTCATCTAGTATTGGCTTACCAAATGATGGAGGAAATTTTTAAAAATCAATGCATCCCATTATTATTAAATCAATTCTGCCTCTTATAACTTTGATATAAGTATATTATGTGGAATCACATAAATGTCTCTTGCATGGGAGAAATATTTTGCTCTATTGCAGTATTTAAATGTTTTAACCATGACCCTCACCAGCTCAGATACTCTCAGGGTGTCTAACCTGGAGATAAGCAGACATAATTTATGTGTCTCCTCCTGAATAATGGTTTCTACATCCTCACCCCCTTGTTAGTAGAAAGGTAGAGCAATAGTTAGTATAAAGGTAGAGCAATAGTTAAAAGTGTGGGCTCTAAGGTTGACCCAACTGGCCTGTAGCCTGGCTCTGACATAATGGCTCTGTGACCTTTGAAAAATGACTTACCTCTGTTTACCTCCCTGCTTCATTGTAAAAGAGAGATTAAACTATGGCACTTGCCTTGCAGAGCTGTTGTTAAAACAATGAAATAAAGTAATTTACAGGGCATATATGTACTTGGTATGTTCATTGTTCATATTTTTACTATTGTTGCTTGCCTTTACACGTAGTTTTGATTGTCAAAAACCAACATAAAGCAAGCAACCTTTGAAAGTGTAGCACCACTTCTCATCTCAGAGTGTTCTTTAAAACCATCTTGATCAGAGAGTATTACACATTATTGGAAGAAAAGGTAAAAATTGAATTGGGTATCTACCCTCTGTACTCTCTGTCCTCAGCCCACTGTATATCATACAATGAGAACACTTATAGAATGTGTTGCAGTTTCTGTTCTCTGCTATAGCTATTCAACTCTGAGCCCTTTCAGAGTTGGAACTGTATCTTTTTTCTATTCCCACAGGAAGTACTTATTATACCAGTTGAAAATATTGAATAAGTATGTAATTGTTATAATTGATAGGGTCTGGTATAATCAGAAGAAGAAATTAAAACAGAGTCACAATCTCTAGGGTCCCCTTGACCAAAAGGAAGATCCATTTGGTCAGTTTTGGGGCTTAGAATTTTATTTTTGATTTACAAAGTACCGAGAAGAACTGTCTTCAGCCAACTGATATGAGCAAAGTCCCTCACACTGTTGATTGTGATAAGCAATGATGTATTTATTTTTACCTAAAAATGTTGAGTTAATTATAAGGTAGGAGAGTGCTAGAATGATAAGCAGTAATAATGTAGTACTAAATTGTTTTTTTTTTACACTTCTCATATTGCACTTTTATGAAACAACCTATACCACGGCTGCTACTTTAAAACGCAAAGCATGTGTCTCATTAACAAAATCCAATCTGAAGCAAACCAAGGCCTTTTATTTCTTGAGTCAGCAAACTATTTTGGGGTAAATGAGGCTTTTGGTGGGAAGTGCAAAAAACATTTCTGAGAATCAAAGTCTATGATCATTTTATTTTTTCTTTGTATAATTCAAAGGCTGAATTTGATTACTTATTCAACTAATAAGTTAAAAGTAGTGCAGTACATTTTAAATGTGACATAGACTCAGATGAAGAGATATCAACCTGCACAGAATTGCTGTAAATCACATGCTGCTGTGTTTAGTTCAGCAGTTCTGTGTTTATACTTTGCCTTAGTCTGTTCAGACTGCTGTAACAACATACCATAGACTGGGGGTGTTTATAAAAAATATACATTTATTCTCACATTTCGGGAGGCTGGAAAGTCATCAAAATTAAAAACCCAAACTCTGTGAAATAGCTTCTTAACAGGATAAAACAAGAAAGTAAATACCAGAAGAAAATATTTGCAAATCATACATCTGACAAGAAGGTGTGAGGAAGTCTCCAAACACAACCGTATTTTTTAAAGGAAAAAAAATGATTACAAAATAAACCAAAGACATAGAATAGGCGTTTCATCGAAAAAGAGGACATAAAAGATGGCAAACAAGTGATGACAGTATCTTAGTTGTGTCATGGGAATGTAAATTAACATCAGTGAGACAGGTCACATTCATCAGAATGCCTTAAACAAAATATCAGAAAAGAATCAAAGGCTGGTATGGTTCTGGGGAAACCAGGTCTCTCTCATAGTGGTGAAGGTCATATATAATGGTCCAGCCACTCTGGAAAACAGTGTGGCCTTTTCCAGACAACAACAAACAAGCAAACAACGATGTCCAAGTACCCTACAAACCAGCAACTCAAACACCCCAGCATTTATTCCCAGAGAAATGAATGCATTGTGCAGTAAAGGGTTGACACAGCAGGTTTGCCATGTTCAGAACCTGCACATTCCAAAGACAGGTCTGGCCTTACTTGGCTCCTAGAAGTTAATGCATACATCTTTAGAATACCATGACTGTTCCTGATAAGAGTGTCCTCCGGTAACTGGGGTCTTAGGCAGTTTTGTCAATAACAGTGACCTATGGTGGGCACTTTGGGCTCTGGGGTACTTCTTTGACCTTTGGGGGAGTCAGCTTCATGGAGTTCTGTGAGCCCTTCTAGTCATCTCCTTGGTAGATATTCTGGAGGACACTACCCCTGACATGACAGTCTTTACATTCATCCTAGACATTAATGTTCTTGTGTCTATATTGCATATATTGCTTATAGCCAAAAACCAGAATATTGTTTATAGCCAAAAACCAGAAACAACTTCTCAGATGTACTTCAAGGAGCAAGATTGAGAGTAGGAGTAGGTTTAGGCATTTTCTTTCAAGGAGTGGGTGTATGTGTTTTCCTTCAAAGGAGTTCAGCAACTTCTTCACAGGAGTTCAGCAATAAACAATGATTACTACCTAATGCACTGGACCATAAGCTCCAAAAGGAAGGGTACGTTTTTTGTTGTTGATGTTGTCTTTTATCTGGATGAGTGCTGTATTATCACACCCTAAAATAGTGCAGAAGTTTAATAAATATTTGCTGTGTAAATTATATTGGACAGAGCACCTTTTTATGTGAAAGCTGAGATTATTATATTAATTTCAGACAGAGATGTTGATAACCCTTTACTCCTATTTTAAAGTAAAAAATCACAATAATTCTATTATTCTAAATATATAGTCTTTTATTGGCTTTTCAACATGTTTAAGCAGTTTTACTAGGTTAGGGACGTGCTCTCTTTCATTTCATACACTGGAAAATGCCTGCTACTTACACCTTCTCTTTGTGTGGTGGCTTTACAAAACACCCTGAACAAAAGCAACTTCCAGGCTAAGAGTTATTTGAATATTGGGAAAGAATGATTCCAGAAGTCTTTTGGAAGACGTTTCTCCAATAGTTTAGAAAGCTTTCAAGTAAACACATAATAAAGAGGGGTTGTAATAGGATCTCAGGTATATAACACATTCAATTGAGCATAATATCAATATTAACTCTTTACGTATTATGATTAATTGAAATGTTGTATTAATTTACACATGCTCCCATGCTTACACACTAATTTATACAAGTTATTACACCAAGAACTGGTCATTCCTAATAAATGAGAACTCTACTACTAAAAATTTATCCATACATTTAAAAAAGATGTGTGTGTACATATATGTATGTACATATTGTTGATTGTAATAAGCAATGATGTAACAGTACATGTTTAATACAGATTTAATAGTTTTCCGAACATTCTCAATCCAATCTTGGTTGAATTAGCTGATGAGGAACCCATGAATGTAAAGGCCCACTGTGTGTGTGTTTCTGTGTGTGTGTGTGTATTAATGGATGTGTATATATGTGTGTATATACACACACACATGGTGGTTTGTAGAGTCAACACATGAAGAGAATGTGGAAGTATATAATTTCCCTCATATTGTTGATTGTAATAAGCAATGATATATTTATTTTTGCCTAAAAATGTTGAATTAATTATAGGGTAGGAGAGTGCTAGGATGGGAAGAAGTAATAATGTAGTACTAAATAAATCATTTGATTCTTTTTTTACATTTTTCACATTGCATTTTTATGGAACAACTGACACCACACACATACACACACACACACACACACACACACACACACATATATACACATATATGTATGTGTATATATACACATCAGCTAACACACACACACACAAACACACACACAAACACACACACAGTGGGCCTTTACATTCATGGGTTCCTCATCGGCTAATTCAACCAACATTGGATTGAAAATATTCAAAAAGCTATTAAATCTGTACTAAACGTGTACTGATTTTTTCCCTTGACATTATTCCTTAAGCTATACAGTATAGCAACTATTTACAAAGCATTTACACTGTATTAGATATTATAAGTAATCTAGAGATGATTTCAAGAATACAAGAGGATGTGTGTAGGTTATTTGCAAATACTACACCATTTGATAACAGAGGCTTGATCCTCCTGGAAATAATCCCTCATGGACACCCAGAGACAACTGTATATATATATATACACATACATATATACACACATATATGTGTATATACATACATACATACACACATATATGTGTATATACATACATACACACACATATGTGTATATACATACATACACACACATATGTGTATATACATACATATATGTGTATATACATACATACACACACATATGTGTATATAAATACATACACACACATATGTGTATATACATACATACACACACATATATGTGTATATACATATATACACACATATATGTATACATACATACATATATACACACATATGTATACATACATATATACACACATATATGTATATATACATACATATACACACATATATGTATATATACATACATATACACACATATATGTATATATACATACATATACACACATATATGTATATATACACATACATATACACACATATATGTATATATACACATACATACACACACATATGTATATATACACATACATATATACACACATATGTATATATACACATACATATATACACACATATGTATATATACACATACATATATACACATATATGTATATACACATACATATATACACATATATGTATATATACATACATATATACACATATATGTATATATACATACATATATACAGATATATGTATATATACATACATATGTACATATATACACATATATGTATATATACATACATATGTACATATATACACATATATGTATATATACATACATATGTACATATATACACATATATGTATATATACATACATATGTACATATATACACATATATGTATATATACACATACATATACACATATATGTATACACATACACATATACACATATATGTATACACATACACATATACACATATGTATATACATATATACACATATATGTATATACATATATACACATATATGTATATACATATACATACATATATACGTATATATACACACATATGTATATATACACATATGTATATATATACACATATATGTATATATACACATACATATATACGCATATATGTATATATACACATACATATATACGCATATATGTATATATACACATACATATATACGCATATATGTATATATACACATACATATATATGCATATATGTATATATACACATACATATATACAGATATATATGTATATATATACACATACATATATACACACATACATATATACACATATATGTGTATATATACACGTACGTATATACACTATATATGTATATATATACACATACATATATACACTATATATGTATATATATACACATACATATATACACATATATGTATATATATACCTATATATATGTATATATATATACACATACATATATACACATATATATGTATATATATGCATGAGTTAAAAATTTAAAGGCCCTTTTATTGTATTGTATTAAGTTAACTGCAAAATATTCAGATATAAAGCTCAAATTCTAATGATCATTCAATTATAAACATTGCTATTACTTAAGCCAGAGAATTGCTTGGTATTAGATTTTAACTTGGTATAAAATAAGGAAATTTAAGTGATGAAAAAGCCTGTCTTTGAAAAGGCAATGTTGTGTAGATTAATAAAATTATATAACAGGTACTTTAGTCTCCTCAGAAGGATATTAAAAGGAAAATACATATTATTAACTGATTTAGAAACAGCTAAAATGGAACTTCTTAAATAGTAATTGCTGCTTTAACATGCTTGGAGGACTCCGGGAATATAAAGTACGAACAGTTGATTTCCAGTGTGGACATTTGTCCCCAGTATGAGCTTTGTGGCAAGAAGTCACATTCATTGTCTCCAGTCACAATCATTGTGGGTGTTATGCTCAGAGACCATATGACCCACACTGTTCCATGTTGCATGCCTGGCAAGCTGGCATATGTCTGTTACTGCAGAGTAGGTGGTGCTGTAGCGGCAGCCGTGCAGTGACTATGGATGCAATTTCCCAAAGCATACATTTTACTAACAGATTTGAGAGAAAACTAGTGTTTTCTATGTTTAAACTGACTTGGCCTTATTGTAAGTAGACTACAAAATATGCAAGAAGTTTTCAAATAAATCCAGAGACTTAAAAGAAGTTTTACTTTTCTTGTTGGTTGAGAGCCTCTGGAAGTTCTCATTCACTCCCCTCTGCTATTAGAATAATTCAGTGGGAAAGTTTGTGAAATACTGCATCATCGAGTCTTTGATAGTCTACATTAAATAAAAATGAATTTTTGTCAAGATGGCAGCTATGCATATTCTATAGACTCTTGTTTATTCCTCTTTCCTCAAGGCTGGGTCTAGCCCAAATTTTGGCTGGGAGAACTTGGTATGCAGGGAACTCATTTCCTTTTCTTCCTCGGCCTCTCCTTCCCTGATTTTGTCTCTTCCTGTTTCCTATACTTTTCTTATTTCTCCTACTTCCTTTTTCTCTCTTCCTTTATCCTTCTCCCTATCTCCCAGCTCATTCTTCTGTTCTTCATTCAAATATTTATTAGGCATCTCATATCTTAGGCACAGTGATAAACACTGTGGTTATAAAGATGGAAGATAAGAGAGAAAGAATTGGAGCATTCTGCTTTAAGCTCCAGATAATTATACTTATTTTTTCAGAACTATGTCACCAGTGCCTTCTATGATATCTAGCCTATATAAAATGCTCAATAAATATTTATGAATAAACAAATCAAAGAATGCACAAGGGAATGTAATAAAGTAATTACAAGTAAACAAGTTTTAATAATGTCTGCTTTTTATTTAATCTTATTACTTGAGTCTTACACTCACTGATAAGTGAGAAAAGTGGAAAAACTAAGGCGCAAACTCAGGTGTCATGGTACTGCTTCCTGGAGAATATCTAGCTTTGAAGCTTTGTCTTGTCTTCAATGAAGACCAAGAGGTCTGGCAAGAATAAAAGAAAGGAAATAACATTCTGTGCAGAGTAAAGGACACATTCAAAAACAATAAGGCAGAAAATGGCATAGCATGTTCAAGAGATGATAAAACTGTTTCAACATGACTAGTGCAAACCACCCTGTCACACCAGAGGGATGTTTGGGAACAAGAATAGTTTGCTTGGTAGAAATCATGAAAAATAAATATTTTGACAAACAGAACAAAGTGATCTTATGTATTATCTCAAGTGCTTTTGAATTTTCCTTCTCAGACATTTATTATCTTTGATGCTCATTTAATTTTTCCAAACATGCTTTCACAGGGTAATAAACCAATTACCTAGTTCACACTTTTAAGTTGGTAACAATAGCTGAAGCAGAGGATTCAGAATTGAATTCCACAGCAATACGGCAGGTTATATCAGTGTGTGAGACTTCTGGGCACAATTTTTGGAAAGAGTGGTGATTTCAGTGCTCATGAACCTGCTTAAAAGGATTCAACTCCATCTGGTTGTTTCTATCAGGGATATGAGTATAGTATTATCAGACACTTTCATTTTTCAGAAGACAAGATATCAATGCCTGAATATAAAATATAAAAAGTTAAATGTTGATTAACTGTATTGGTTTTCTATTACTTTTGTAACAAATCACCACAAACTTGGTAACTTAAAACACACTGATTAACTTATAGTTCTGTAAGTCACAAGTTGGACATGGGTCTCACTGGCTAAAATCAAGGTATTAAAAGGACTGCATTTTCTCTTGCATTCTGCAGGCTCTAGGGAAGAATCCATTTTATTGATCTTTTCTTGTTCTAGATGCCACTCACTTTTCTTGTCTCATATCCCCCTTCCTCCCTCCTCAAAGCTAGCAACATTGCATCTTTCTAAACCTTCCTTCTGCAATCACATCACCATCTGACTACAGCTAGAAAAGGTTCTCCACTTTCAAAGACTTATGTGATTAGATGGTCCACCTGATTAATTCAAAATAACACCTTTAAAGTTTTTGGCAATGAAAGGAAATGTATTCACAGGTTCCTGAGATTAGGACTTGAGCATCTTGAGGGGTGGGGTTTGAAATTTGTCTACCACACAAGTTTATGTGTTAATACATATGTTTTTATTATTGTGTAAGTCAATACCAAGAGGAAGGGGAAACAAACAAATAAACAAGCAACATAACAATAAAAAACTACTGTCAGATACATAGTGTTTATAAAGCCAACTTTTATTCATTTCTAATAGGTCAAGATTTTCACTTTTTTTTTTAAAGAAAGCCCAGGGAGAGTGATGTCAGCAAGATGGCAGAATAAAAGTTCTCTGGCTCTAGTCTTCCTCACAGAAGTCCACCTAGCAACTATCCACAGATAAGAATATCCTCATGGATGTCTCAGAACTTGAGAGTGGACCATGGAACTGAGAAAAGCTGCATTTGAAGAGTAAGAGGAACAGTTTCACTTGGCTTGTGTTGTACTTTCCTCCAAGCTGGCATAGCATCACACAAAGATGATTCCCCTTGGCCTACGACTTCAACAGTGGGGAAAGAGAGTCAGAGACAGCCATTTACCTTCCCCACCATTCTGGGATCCTCTGTAAGAGACCTATTTCTGTCCTGTCTCATGGGGAACATTAAGGGTACTGGTAGTGCTAGACTACCTGGGGTCAGTTAGAAACAAAGAGCAGGGGTGGAGCTCAAAGTGACCAGGGAATGGATGTTGGTAGTAGCTCTGCATTCTGGCCAACAGAGGAATCTCACCAGAGAAACAACACAATCCCACCAGAGAATCCCATCTGGCCAACAACATTGATCTGCAGAAATCACAGTAGACAGGTCTGCCAGGCTCAGGTGTCTAGCTGGCTTCCTCATCCATTTCTGGTGCTCTGATTGAGTATTTTTCAGGCAGAGAGGCGAGCACAGGTCTAAATATCTGTGAACAGAGATATCTGGCCCTACCCAAACTCAGTACAGAGTGGTGACCTCACCAGGCCTTGGAGCTCTGCCTTAGACTTTCCCAGTCTGGGAGGCAAGCCTATGTCCATGCATATCTGTAGCAACTCTGGCTCTAACTATCATGAGTGACTAAGCAGCAACTTCAAAGACTTTGCCTAACGTAGAAGCCCAGCAAACTACAGATTTCAAAAAGCAGCACTGCCTAGCCAAGGAAGTTGTCCTGCAACCCTGCCCAATCATAGGTAATTACAGAACCCAGCCAGTATCTCTGCCTGACTATGGAGTCCAGCCAGTGGTCCCTCCAGACCATGGAGCACACCCAGCAATTCCACGTGACCTCAGAGCACAGGCTGTAGCCCAGTACAACTGGAAAACCCAACAGTAAGATTTGCCTTGTTACTGGCTGATCCATCCAGATTTCCAGGCTAGACTAAATATTGAAGCTATATCACCACCAAAGAACAATAGCAAAGGCCTGAAAAGGTGGCCATTTCTTCAGATGCACAGACATAGTGTTAGGACATAAAGATTATGAAGAATCAAGGAAATATGACACCAATAAAATACACTAATAAGCCTCCAATAATGGACCCTTAGGAAATGGAGAACTATGAAATGACTGACAAAAAATTCAGAATAATCCTTTTAAAGGAATTCAAGAAAGTATAAAAATATATAAATAAACTAAATGAAATTTGGAAAATAATTCATAAAAATGAGAAGTTTGACAAATAAATAGAAACAATGAAAACGTCCAAATAGAAATTCTGCATATAAAGAATACAAAAACTAAACTGAAAACAATGTAACAGAAAGCTTCAATAGCAGACTTGATCAAGCAGTATGAAGTATCAATGAGCTTAAATAAAAGATATTTGAAATTATCTAGTAAGAGAACAAAAATAAAAAAGAATAAGACAGCATCAACAGACCTAATCTTAGCTTAATAAAAGTTCCAGAGAGAATGGTGTGAACCCAGGAGGTAGAGCCTGCTGTGAGCCGAGATCGTGCCACTGCACTCCATCCAGCCTGGGGACAGAGTGAGACTCTGCCTCAAAAATAAATAAATAAATAAATAAATAAATAAATAAAAAGTTCCAGAGAAATATAGAGAAAAAGGCTCAGAAAACAAATTTAAAGAAATAATGACTGAAAATTTCTTAAATCTGGGGAAAGACAACGATATCCAGGTACAGGAAGTTCAGAAATCTCCAATTAAATTCAACCCAAAGAGGGAGTCACAATGAAATACCATAATCAAATTATCTAAAATCAAAGACAAATAAAGAATTCAGAAAGCAGTAACAGATAAGAAACATCATATTCAAAGAAGTCACAATACAGTTTAATCTGTTGATTTATCAGTAGAAATCCTACAGGTTAAGAGAGAATGGGGTAATATAATCAAAGTGCTGAAGAAAAGCAAAAAAACAAAAACTGGCAACCAAGAATACTTTACCTAACAAATCTATCCTTCATAAATGAGGGAGTCATAAACTTTCCCAGACAAACAAATGCATAAGTAGTCTATTACCAATAGGCCTTTCTTACAGAAAATGCTACAGGAAAAAATTTAAGCTGAAGCACAAGGCTACTAATTAATAACATAAAACATATGAAAGTAATGAAAAAATCTCAATTGTATATGTAATACATAGTTATATTCAGAATACTCTAATACTATAATGGTGTTATGTAAAGGAATATTCTTTCTACCAGGAGATTTAAAAGACAAAACTGTATTTGTCTTTTTATTGTTTCTATTTATATTTAAAAAATTTGGCTACAATAAATTATTAAAAGATACAAATTACAAAAAGATATAAATTTTGACAGTATCATAAAAGGTAAGGAAGAGGGACTGGAAGTACAGAGTTTTTGTATGCAATTAGAGTTAACTTATCAGTTTAAAATAGCATATTATATGTATAGGGTGATTTATGTTGACTACATGGTAACCACAAATCAAATACGTATAGTAGTGGCACAAAACATAAAAAGAGACTCAAGGCATCCCACCACGAAAATCACCAAAACACAAAGGAGGACAGTAAGAGAGGGATAAAAAAACAAAAGATTTATGAAGCAACCAGAAAACAAATTACAAAGTGGTGGTAGTAATTTCTTACCTATGCATAAATACTTTGAATGTAAATGGATTAAAATTCTCCAATAAAAAGAATAGAGTGTCTTGACTAGATTAAACAGAAAACTTTATGTTGCCTATGAGAGACTCACTTTATTCATAAAAGCACACATAGACTGAAAGTGAAGAGACAGAAAAAGATATTCCATACAAATGGAAATCAAAAGAGAACATGAATAGTACACTCAGACAAAATAGACTAAGTTTAAAACTGTAAACAGAAACAGGGTAATTAAATAATGATAGGCATAACAATTACAAATATATAGGCACCCTACATCAGAGCATTTAAATATATAAAGAAATTATTAAATGATCTGAAGTGAAAGGTAGATTGCAAGACAGTAATAGTAGAGGATCTCAATACCCCATTTTCCACAGTGTACAGATCATCAAGTCAGAAAATCCATAAGGAAACATCAGGCTTGAATTAAACTTTAGACAAAATGGACCTTACAGACATATACAGACATTCTGTCTGAATATACATTATACTCTTGTGCACATGAAACAGTCTCCAGGATGTATCATATATTAGGCCATCAAACAAGTCGTAACAGATTTTAAAAGATTGAAATCATATCAAGATCTTCTCCAAAAATAATGGCGTAAAACTAGAAATAAATGGCAGGAGAAATCTTGGAAAATTCACAAATATGTGGAAATGAAACAACATGCTCCTTAAAAATGGGCAAGAGAAGAAATCAAAAAGGAAATATAAAAATATCTCAGGGTCAATGAAAATGGAAATACAACCTACCAAAACTTATGGTATGCAGCAAAATTAGTCCAAACAGATAAATTTATAGCAATAAAGGACAACATCAAAAATATCTCAAATAAACAATCTCAAGGAAGTAGAAAAAGAACAAATTAAGCCCAAAGTGAGCAGAAGGATAGACACCAGAAAGACGAGAGAAAAAAATAATTAACAAAACAGAGTGGGTTTTCTTAAAAGATAAATCAACAAACTCTATCAGCTATAATAAGCTAGACTAGGAAAAAAGAGAAAACTCAAATAAATAAAATAAAAAAGGAAAGAGGAAGTTTTTCTGTTTTGAGGAATGAGAGAAAAATGGTCAAAAATCATAAAATCCTTAGATACAATTTACTATACAGAATTGCATACAGGTGGAGAATTCCTATTCCCAAAACCCAAAATCTTAAATTGTCCAATATTCTAAACTTTTTAAAAAGCCAACATGATACCACACGTGGAATATTTCACACCTGACCTTATGTGACTTGTCACAGTCCAAACATGGTCAAAACTTGGTTTCATGCACAAAATTTAAGAAAATGTATGTATTTACCTCAGTCTATGTGTATACAGTATACATGAAACATAAGTGAATTTTATATTCCCCAGATATCTTATTATAAATATGTAAATAGTCCACAAATAAAAACAAAAACAAAATCCAAAACACTTCTGGTTTCCAGCATCTAGCATAAAAAGTACTCAACCTGTATTTTCGTTCTTTCAATAAATTCTGTGAAAAGCATTAAGAAAATTTCTATTTAAAAAAAAATATTGTGTGAGTCTAAAACTGTTCCAAAAATAACTCTTTAATGTGTTTGTGTTTTCCAGTTTATTGTAAGGTGCTTTGAGCGAAGGGAAAACTTCTTTGCCCCTGAAGTTTGTTTCTTTGCAAATCAGCTAACACAAGTCAAATTGTAATTGGATCCAGGTTGTTTGCTCACAATTCAAGTGTCAAACACAAGAGGTGAGGGCTGCTGTGAGGGGAAAAGTTGGTTCAATCAGAGAGCCAGCAAACCAAGAAGATGTGGAACTGCATTCTAAAGCATCACTTAAATTTTAAAATTTACCATAGAAATTTTAAAGGAAAACTTATTATGGGAGACTTGCAGGAGTGGGGAAGAGGGTGCAGGGTACGTGTGTCTTGTTCTGATGGCTATTTGGGTAATTGCTCATATGGAGGTCTGGTTGGCATTATCTTCAGCTAGATGGTGGTGGACTAATTGTTCATGATTTTCCCTAAGTCAGAGGATTCCGCAGGGGCTTTGGACTTTTTGCCTAATTTGTTTAAAGATTAGCCTCTGGAATTCCTTAAGCAAGAACATAATTAGATAAGCATGTATGGCTAGAGGGGAGTTTCTAGAGAGGGAAGGAATGAAGGGGTGAGAGGGAAGGGAAGAAAGTAGAAGAAAGTGGGTGATTAAAATATATTTTTAAAACTGAGGTGCTGGTTAAAAGACTAATAGGAAAAACAGCATACAAAATATAATAATATGCATATGCACATATGGGAGTAAACGAAACATGAAAATATTAAAGAAAGGGCCAGAGGGTTGAAGTTTCATACCATTCTGAGGTTACAGAAATAACAGGGGTTTGGAGCACACCAAGACCAGTTATGGGAAGGAGCAGAGGAAAGGCATGGCTAGCCAAAGTCTTCTTGCTATGCCGATGAAACTGATACAGGACAGGCAAGCCCAGAAATTGAGGCTCACCCAGGGGGGTTCTTGGCTTTGCCCAGGAAATAATTCAAGGGCAAGTTGGTGGTGTTAAAAAGTAACTTCTGCTGAAGCAGCAGTGTACAGCAGAAGCAGAGGTACTGCTCCTTGTGGAGCAGAACTACCACATAGGCGGCGCGCCCACAGTAGCAGCTCAGAGGCAGTGCCGTGCTCATAGTTATACCCGCTTTTAATTGTACCTAAATTAAGGGGCAGTTTATGCAGACATTTCTAGGATGAGCGTTGTAACTTCTGGGTTGTCTGGTTGTTGCCATGGAAAAGGGCAGTAACTTCCGGGTGTTGCCATGGCAATGGTAAAATGACTTGGCACACGGGTGGGAGTGTCTTACAGGAAGGTGTTTCCACCTGGACCTGTTTTAGCTAGTCCTCAATTTGGTCAGGTGTCCAAGACTCACTTCTGGAGTCTAGTGTGACCTCTTACCTCAAAACCTCATGAATAGCAGCTCTTAGAATGTTTCTGCATGAGTTCATGTCCTTTGCAGGGACATGGATGAAGCTGGAAACCATCATCCTCAGCAAACTAACACAGGAACAGAAAACCAAACACCACATGTTCTCACTTATAAGTGGGAGTTGAACAATGAGAACTCATGGACACAGGGAAGGGAAATCACAAACTGGGGCCTGTCAGGGGGTTGAGGGCAAGGGGAAGGATAGCATTAGGAGAAATATCTAATGCAAGCACGGCTTAAAACCTAGATGGCAGGTCGATGGGTGCATCAAACCACCATGGCACACGTTTACCTATGTAACAAACCTGCACATTCTGCACATGTATCACAGAACTTAAAGTATTAAAAAAGAAAAAAAAAAAAAAGAATGTTTCCGTCAGATCCCCAAAGGTGTCAGTCAGACTATCAGTCTTTCTCTCCCAGAAGCCAGTCCTTCCTAGATTCTGACAAGGGGAAGGGAATGAAGAGAAAGCCTTGCTATTTATTTCCCAATGCAGATTTTCGCTACAGATGCGAATCTCCTCCACAGAGGCAGCTTTGCTTGGGTATTTCTGTGTGCACTCCCTTTGAATAGCCATCTCAAAATATGTCAAAGAAGTATATTTTGGGGTGAGATATTTTTGGTATTATTTAGTCCCTGATTTAAAACTGTATTTTCAGAAAGTTTCATATATTAATGTAGGACTGGTAAGTATAGAGAGTTTGGGCTTAGAAGTTTCTAAATAAGAGTAGGCAAAATGGGTGGGGGAACATTGGAACAAGCCGAGAAAGAAATTTAAGTACATTGCTTTGTGTCTTCTTCAAACAGCCTCAGTCCTGAGAATAGATCAGTTCAGTTAAACAGTTGTGTCTCAGTGCAGAAGATGTCATTGCAGATGCGCCCTCAAAGCTAGGCCTGTGTATATGAGGCAAGCAAACAGAAATTTAGTAAGAGGCATTTCTACGTAAACAGGAAAAATAAGTTTGATGGCTGGAATGGTCTATAAACCAGTTTTGCTAGAGTAGCTGAAGTTTCTTCAGTTAGAGAGGGCAGGCAGTGGCAATCTAATAGATTTTTCTGGATTGTAGTTTGAACCAGGTGTTCCAGTGAACTTTCCGAGTAGTTCATACATCAACAGGTATGAAGGGTGTTTATATATAAACTGCTGTGGTTATTTCTCTTAAAGGTTATATAAAGTTGTCTAGCTTCAGTTTTCAGAGCTTTAGGAAAAAAGCAGTTTTAATTCCTCATTATTTCAAATCAGAATTTTGGGAGACAAATTAGAAATGTTAGTCTGGAGAGTCACAGTCAGATATTAGAACTAAAAATTTAGGATTTAGTTTAGACAGCAGGTAATTCATAAAATCCGGAAAAAAAAAAGGAGCTGGAATTAATAACAGGTGTACCATAGGTTTGATTTTTTTTTTTTTTTTGGCTGTTGTTGAAACATGATTTTTCTCTCTCCAGTGCCCCATTTCTACCAAGAAGAAATCATAGTATGAACAACTTATTTGCAAACTAAACTTTAGCTTTTTAAATACTTGACTATTTACATAAAGTGCAAGAAGAATAGTGATTGCTCACAAAGGCTCTTTTTAAGTTGGCTTTTTTTGAACTTTTGTATACGAAATTTTGGATTAGACTTACAAAAATTGAGGATTGGGGGACGAGGCAAAGATTGTGTCTGTAATATTTGTATATATTGAATGAATTTCTCTATTGTTGACTACCAAAAAAGATAAAGAACTAGCAATGTTTCCAACAATATAAATCATTAAAATAATTTTAGTTCTTCGTCAATTCAGTCACATGTAATTAATTCTTTTTCTATTTGATGTTAGGTTAGCAATTTTATGAGTCCAGCTTTTTCTCCCAATGGAGTTTTAAAATTTTAACCCAGTTGTATTATTATTCAGTGTTAACCAGTTGAATCATACTCAACTTTGAATATGATATCAAAATTGTCAGAAACCTGTATTTAAGGGTACTTGTTGTAGTCCTTTTGTGAACCTCCTTAAATATACAACACTTTAGTATTTGCCAAGAGCTTTTAGAAAAATGAAAAATATCAGAATATAGGAGTTTACTGTGGACAACAATACTTAAAATGGCCATTGTTAAAGATAAAATTGAAAAAAGTTTATTTCCTGTGGCCTGCAACAATTGTACACATTAACCATAATTACAATTGATAACATATGCCAAGACATATCAAATTTTTAGGAATCTCATACAATTTTGGAACACATATTAATAACACATCCACACAAATATATTTAATAAAGAAAGCATGAGGCACATTCTCTTTCTCTTTCTTCCTTTTTTTTCTGGCAGTTTATTTAAAAGGTGAACAAAATATCTCTTATTAATACTACATAAAATTCTCGTTTAAACGAGGAAAACTGCAAGGCCTGGTGGCTCATGCCTGTAATCCCAGCACTTTGGGAGGTTGAGGTGGGAGGATTGTTTGAGCCCAGGAGTTCGAAACCAGCCTGGACAACAAAGTGAAACCCCCATCTCTAAAAATAAAGAAATAAGTAAGAAAACCAAATTTTACTTTTATATAAGTGTATTATTAATACTAAAGCTATGTTTATTAAAATCTTACAAACAGATCCATCCAATCTCAATCATCTTTGAACAAACAAAATAAGATTTCCATAAACTTTTATAAACCCTTATATATTTTTTTCTTGTTTTGTTTCTTTCCTCAGGTATTTATATATATTTACTTTTATGTACATGAATCTTTTTTCTTAATTCCTTCAATTTGAAATAACCTTTAAATAACCTCAAAACTTGACAAAATTACTTTTTCTTCAGAAAAAAAATCCCCACATTTCTTTATTAACCTCCCTTACCAAAAACACATTCAATCTCCTTTATATACTCTGCATACGGGACTTTTTTTCTTAGGTCTAGTAGTGTAAAAGAAATAGATTCTTACATTTTTAACTCTTAGTAACCCTAATTTCCCATTGAAAACCTAAAAAGGAAGCAATTTTAATGTTTATGTACTAGATACTGAGCCCACGACAGAGGGCAGAGCTGTATAGACAATGCTTGGAGGATCTGACCCCTCCTAGAATGTCCAGGAGGCAGAGCTGGGCCAGACAGAATGGGGCTATATTGAGCTTGGCTTTGCTCTGCAGCTTGTGGCATGGGTGCTATTGATACACATAAGTCCCCAGGCCTTACCATGGCCACTTGTCTAAGACACCTTAGAATCTAAAGGCTCAAAACCAAAGACATAAGCTCACAGACACATAAAGTAAGTATCAAAAATCTCACAGAAGCACCAGTTTTATGACTTTAAAACATCTCTTAGAGACAGAATAAATTAGTCCAACTAGTAAACCCAGGCAGAAATGCCTGAAATTCTGAATATATTTCCATTTTATTTTACCAACAATTTTAATACTAGTTTTATTTACCAAAGATTTCTATGTCACTTGAGTTTGAAAAGCATTTGGGCTAGTCATTTGTGAGTACTCCTTCATGTATAAGTCAACTAGGTATCATGTAAACAATATAGAAGCACAGGTATGTATACATGTATACATAAAAATACATGAAAACATAAATAAAAATTTTGTACTTTGATTTTAAATTTTTCACTATGAGGCAGGTGAAACTCACTAGTTTAAAATAACAGTTTGGTTCAGGAGTGGTGGCTCATGCCTGTAATCCCAGCACTTTGGGAAGCCGAGGCAGGCAGATCACGAGGTCAGGAGATTGAGACCATCCTGACCAACATGGTGAAAACCTGTCTATACTAAAAATACAAAAATTAGCTGGGTGTGGTGGTGTGCGCCTGTAATCCCAGCTACTCAGGAGGCTGAGGCAGGAGAATCACTTGAACCAGCAGGCAAAGATTGCAGTGAGCCAAGATCATACAACTGCATTCCAGCCTGGTGAAAGAGTAAGACTCCATCTCAATAATAATACTAATAACAATTTGATTAAACTGTGCTTCTATAAATAGAACAAATTAAAACTTATCTGTCCATTGTGGATGAAGCCTTTACTGATATTTAGAGAAAACAGGGTAGCAAATTTTCATCTCACATCACAGAGAGACAATTTGAGCACTACCAAGAAGGACTCTGGGTATGTTAGAGGAAGATTAAAAGTGAATTCCAAGGTAACACAGAATCACAGGAATTCATCACAGGGATTTTATAAGGACATGAATTTTAGTCAAATAGGCAGTTTCCAATTTAATCTTCATTTTCCAACTGAACCACTGAGGTCAAGACAGAGCCTGTAAACGAATAGGAGCAACAAAGCATTTTCAGTTTCCTGGATCTAATACTTAATGTATGAGAAAAGAAAGTGCAGCTGGAAGGCAGAGCACCTAAATCCCCAGATATAATAATGTATGTCACTTTTACACTAAATCCCTGGTCCCTTAAAGCTGATGCAAAAACCCAGGAGGAAAACACTGAGGGGCTGGGCCACACAAGTCTTCCACAGTGTACCTTGCTGCAAGTACATTGCCCTGAAGCTGGTGGGTGACTCAGTGCTAACCAGCCCATTCTGTAATCAACTCTTCACTTATGGGAGTATTACCTCTTGATGACAAGTATTCCCACAGCCTCTAATTGTCCAAACTGTGTTTCTTTTATCTAAATGCACCAAGAAACAAGTAGCCCCTTGCAGTTATAACCATTCACTGCAACTGTTGTCAGCCACCTCCCAAACTGCAGCCCTTGATAGTGACTTGCCAGCCATTGCATACCAAAATGTCAAGTGCTATTTTGTCTTACAATACAAACTAACCCCTGGTACCATCCAAAGCCAAAGAGATCAAAGAACTCAATGCAAGAGACAGCAAAGCTTTAGACGTGTGAAAAACCTATCCATGAGTATTAGGGCTCCGTGAGGAAGGCAAAAGGCTCCCAGAAAAGAGTGTGTGTTGCCTTTTCCTGTGTTTCTCAAGAGGTCTGAGGGTTGCTAGAAGTTCTCTTAAGATCTCTTCATGTGGTATTGTTACCAGTGGAGGGTCTTGATTATAAGTCATCCAGGTTCTTGGGATTTTGAACAAAGAATTGGACAGAATGCACAAACAAAGCAATGAAAGAATGAAGCAACAGAAGCATACATAGATTTATTGAAATGAAAGTACACTCCACAGAGTCAGAGAAGGCTGAAGCAAAGGGCTAAAGAAGGCTGGTTACAGAATTATCTGGGGTTTAAATATCCTGTAGATGTTTCCAATTGGTTATTTGGTTACACTCTATGTAAATGAAGTAGTAGCCCACGATCAGTCTGATTGGTTGAAGAAGGAGACCAATCAGAGGCTGAAGTTTCAAAGTTACACCCCTATGAAAATGAAGACTAGGCCTGCAACCAGTCTGATTGGTTGTGAGAGGGGACCAATTGGAGGTACTTTCCATTTTTCATCTGTGGGGCAGAAGGTGGGGGTAGTGATTGCAAAGGGATCTTTTTGTTATTTGGACATGGCAAGTTGGAGTTTTCCTTTTGATTCAGTTATTGGAAATTAGTGCAAATTGGCTCTAGGTTCCCTGCCTCCAGACCCTTTTCTCCTGCCTCAATATTTAAGGTAGCATACAGGAAAGAAGAATAGAAGTAAATGGGAGAACAAGTCTTATAGAAAACTGTTGTGGAGATTTTAAGCTTTCCCAAAAGCCAGTGAAGTTCTAGTTAGCAGGAGTTTCAGGAAAAAAAAAATCTAGTTCAGTATGAAGTTCCCATGTGAGAAATAGGATTTTAAAGAGATCAGAGAAGAATAGCAGCTTTTAATTAAGCTTATTTTTGACCAGAGTGCTCTTAAAAATCCTTTCAAATATACCAGTAGCAAACTTTATGTCTCTTGAGAGGCTGAGCTTTCACTGGAGCTGAGAACATGGCAGAGGTAGCTGAGGGAGAGATCTCTCTACCTTCCTGGCCAGGGAGAATCCAGCCTCTTTCACTCATTTGTTTGATTCCCAGGGTGGAGGGAGGTATGTCTCTCTGGGCCAGTTGAGAAAGCAAGATATAAGGAAAACAGAAGTTGCTACCACACTCTAAATATATGCCAAAGGTTTAAATCAAAGGTATACCTAAACAAATGACTCAAAACTAAAACAAATAAGCACATATGAAACTAAACCCAAGACGTCTCTCATGGCTTTAACCAAGCTCTCCAAAGAGGGAGCAGAAGCTGCAACCCTCCCAGGATGCAGAACATCCTCAAAAACATCTCAAAGAAAGGACAGGATCGTTAACTGCAAATGAGGTATACACCACATTTCTGCCTAGCAATATTCTTTAGGATTTCAGCTTCTCAGCTGACTGTCTGCACACAAAGGCTTGACAATCCATGTGCTCCAGAGATGGAAGATTAAAAGAAACAGTAGGTAAGACAGGAAATCAAAAGTTGTCCATGGGGATAGAAAAGATATTAATGGTTACCCCAAAAGATCAAGAGTCACAAAATATAAATTCAAAATGAATAATTCAGACTCATTTTTTGTAAATGTTTCTTTTTTCTTCTTAGTTAAAAGACTTACATTTCTGAGGGTCTGGTTCCCTGACCAGGAACCAAACCCTGGCCATGATGGTTAAAGAGTGGAATCCTAGCCACTGAACTACAGGCTGCAGTGCCTTTTTGAAAATCCCACAAGGGATCCAACACAGCACTTTGAGCGAACTGCCCAGTATGGTGTCAGAGCCCCGACACTGGAAAATGTTTGACTCACAGGTTGGCAAGAAGAATTTATCTACATCAGTTAGGTTTGAAAAAGGAAGGTTTTATTAGAAAGAAAGAATGCTGTAGAAGAGTGCAGTGGGATGCCTCAGCAGGAGAGGACTGAGCTACCACAGTGGATTTTTCCTTAAGGGTATTTATAGACCTTAAAGCAGGTGCTTTAGGGTAATTTGGACTATGTTAGCCATGTAGGTCATGAGAAATGCTTACATTTGTCCATGTGTTGGTGCCTTAATGTCAGCAAGGGTTGCACAAAGAGTTTCACTATGCATGCATTCTGGAGATGCTTAGAAAGTCTAGTTACTTACACATTTTAGGGAAAGAAACCTGGAACCAGATGCTTGCTTTAGATCACAGGGAAGTCAAATTATGTCTGAATTCCTCAGATAAGGAGTTTTGCCTCTGGATGGTCTGCCTGATGGCCGCCAGGTGATCTTTACTCTCCTCATATACAAAGGATTTTAACTTTTTTGAAAAACTGATTCCTGCCTTTCTTTTTAAAAAAATCTTGCCAAGGAAGTTTTTAAGGCAGTCTATCTCTATCTCTATCTCTATCTCTATCTCTATCTCTATCTCTATCTCTATCTCTATGTATATATCTATATCTATATTACAGATTTGCATTTTTATAGGTATCAATAAGATAGCTATTTAAGATGAGTGCTCTCCAAAAAGTTTTCTTTAAAATATAGGTAATTTATGTATTACATAAGTGAACTAATTCATATTCAATTTGTTTCCTGTTAATCCAAATTGGAAGGGGAAAAAGACAAAGATTCTTACTGCCCTCATTCAACCTAGGCTCTATAAACAGAAATCTAGGACGACTAATTTGATAGAATAAGTCTCACTATTTTTTGTAAACGTTTCCTCCGTTGTTCCAATATTCCATCTGTAGGCTCTGAAACAAACGTTGGGATTTGTTATCCTGCTCACAGCACCAAAACTATTGGGGCCAAGGAAAACTTCTCCTTTGCCCACTGATGTAGTTCACTGAAAAATCAGCTGACAAAAGGCAGATTAATAAGAAAAAAAGGCATACAAAATTTATTGATGTGCACATGTGCACACAGATGTCATACAAAATATATAAAAGAAAAACTCAAAGTTAGATCATTGAAGTTTTATACCATCTTGGGGTTACAGAAAGAATACGGGCTTGGAGTACACCTGATCAGTTATGGGAGGGAGAGAAGACAAAAGGCATGGCTAGCACAGGCTGTCTTTTTATGCAGATGAAACCTCATAGATAGAAGCTCTTAGAAAGCATAAGTTTTCGTCATACACTCAAAAGTGCAGATTCTCAGTCTTTCTCTCTTGCAGGAGCCAATCCTTCCTAGAGCTGGACAAGAGGCATGGTGTGGGGTGGGAGGAGAGACTGGCTGTTTATTTCACCAATGCAGATTTCCTCTACAGATGCAAATCTCCACAAAGGCAGCTTTGCAGAGCTATTCCTGCATGCTGGCTTCCTGAACAGGCATCTCAAAATATGTCACAGGTATATTTTAGGGAGAAATACTTTTGGTTTCCTTTAATCTGCAGTAATGTCATACATGGCATATAGTAGGTTCTCAGTAAATGTTGCTAATAAGAACTGATACAAATTCAAAAGGAAAAGGAAGAAAAGTGAAGTTTGGATTAAGCAGACAATTCTTTCCAACTCAAAATTAGAAATAATTTTGTTTTCCATTTTCATGTAAATTTCCTGATGCTTTCATGGAGAAACAAGGGAGAAAGAAATAATATGTTATTGGTAGATAAGGTTGTTACCTGATTCCTGAAGAAAACCTAAACTCAAATGTGGATGCATATTAATATGATGGGAGTACCTATGTCAGAGGCATGTGAACCAGAGCAACTCCATCTTGAATAGGGGCGAGGTAAAATAAGGCTAAGACTTGCTGGGCTGCATTCCCAGATGGTTAAGGCATTCTAAGTCACAGGATAAGGTAGGCAGTCAGCACAAGGTACAGGTCATGAAGACCTTGCTGATAAAACAGGTGAGGAAGCCAGCTAAAACCCATCCAAACCAAGATAGCCATGAGAGTTATGCCTGGTTGTCCTCACTGCTACACTCCCACCAGCACCATGACAGTTTACAGATGCCATGGCAACATCAGGAAGTTACCCTATATGGTCTAAAAAGGGAAGGCATGAATAATCCACCCCTTGTTTAGCATATAATTGAGAAATAAACATAAAAATGGGCAACCAGCAGGCCTTGGGGCTGCTCTGTCTATGGAGTAGTCATTCTTTTATTCTTCTACTTTCTTAATAAACTTGCTTTCACTTTACTGTATGGACTCACTCTGAATTATTTCTTGTGCGAGATCCAAGAACTCTTGAAACCTCTCCTGGGGTCTGGATCGGGACACCTTTCTGGCATCACATCTGCCACATTTTAGGAAACAAAGACAAGGCTGGGCATGGTGGCTCACACCTGTAAATTCCAGCACTTTGGGAGGCCAAGGTGGGTGAATCACTTGGGGTCAGGAGTTTGAGACTAGCCTGGCCAACATGGTGAAACACTGTCTCTACTAAAAATACAAAAAAATTAGCTGGGTGTGGTGGCGGGCGCCTGTAATCCCAGCTACTTGGAAGGCTGAGGCAGGAGAATCACTCGAACCCATCAGGTGGAGGTTGCAGTGAGCAAAGATCATGCTACTGCACTCCAGCCTGGGCAACAGAGACAGACTGTGTCAAAAAAACAAAAATAAAAACAAAACAAAACAAAGACAAAATATTTCATTTTGTTACACCAGTAAACCATGTGTATATATATATGTATATATGATATATATATCATTTTTAAATTTTATATAATGATATATATATATCATTAAATTTTCTTTTTTACATTTCACAGACCATCTGCTTTCAGCTCTCAAATACTGTCTGATACTTCAAAGCATCTCAATCATACAACATCTGCCCACGTGGCCCAACTGATGTTTTGGAAAACCTTGTCAAGAATTCCAGGGAATGAATAGAGTTATCCCGGCAGCTTCTAAAACTTTTCGCAGGGCTGTATATTTCTGCTGTTCATTATGGTAGCCACTGACTCCATGTGATACTTGAGTTCTTGAAGTGTGGCTAGTGTAAGTGAAGAATTGAATTTTTGGTTTTATTTAATTTTAATTAATTGAAATTTAAATTTAAGTAGTCACATATGGCAAACGGCTACCATATTAGTCAATGCAGCAGTTTCTCAATTGAATATAAAGCACCTGATTATGTCAGGATGGGTTACAATAATAATCAATTTACTTTAACATCCTGCTAGTGAAATGATACCATGAGGATATCAATCAGAAATCATCCTCTTTTATTTCTGTTTTTGTTTTTATGAGCACTAATAATCTAGGGTTTTGAATGATGAATTAAAATAACTAAATTCTGGTTCCATGTGATTTTTACTACTTCACTAAGTGTATTTTTCATGTGTATACCAGAGATGATACTCTACCCGAATCCCTCATTGGGATTTATGATAATATTTACATTTTAAGAATTATTGAGCACCTACTAATTACCAGATGTGAGACAAGTTCTTGTTTTGCAAAGATAAATAAAACATGGTTTCCAATCGAGCTTATAGCCCAGCTTTGAATTGCCTGTGAAAATTGATTTAATATTTACAAGGTGCTATGGAAAGTAAAGGATTATTACTTTTTGTTCTTTAGCCACTGTAATGTTTTCTGTATATAAAGGCCAGATTTCCAATAGTAAAAGATATTGGAAAGGCATAAAAACCGGAAAATAACAGAACAAGTTGGGAAAAGCTGACTGTATTAAGACCAAAAATATCTCTCAAAGAGTGGTGTCAGGTAGGTGACAAGAAGGCAAGGGACTTTTCCATTCATTGAAAGCAATAAATAAAAATTAATATCTGGACAGTGCTTTAAAGCATATGAAGTACAGTCACAATATCTAGGCTCATACTTAAGGTGTGCAATCTCAATTCTGGTATTGTAGAAAATAAGAAATGGTAGGGAAAGAGAAATAATTGAAATTTCTCTGAAGGAAACAGTGTAGAGAAGAGATTAGGCCACCAACCAGGAAGAAATTTGTGAAAAGCAAAAGCCAGATAAAGTCATCTTCACTCTTTTCATAAGACAACCAGAATAAAGACAAAAATAAAATAAAATAAAACAGCTGCACTGGGTGAGACCAATGTGTTGCTCATTTCTGCAGCCATCAATTGCATACTTGAGGCAAGTCCAAAGAACTGGAATGTGAACATTAGTGAGAGTGTGCTTACCACAAACATTTTAATGGATTTGAATACATCTTTCAATAACAGCAACAGATTTATTGTTGTGTTGTGATTGCTCGGTATTTATGCCACTACTGATTTACGATTTTTAAAATATAACTTCATGAAGTAATGACCATTATTATCTCTATCTGACATGTAAGGAAACTGGATCACTTAAAGTTAAGTTACCTGTCCGGGATGACATAGCTATTAAGTGATGCCAAGTCTCCTTTATTTTAGATATGTATATAATGTTTCAAAAATATTTTTTGGAAGCAGAAATTAATAGTAAACAGCTATTTCTAATCATAGAGTGTCAAGTTTCACTTGTGAGACTACTCAGTGATCTAGTACAACTTTTTTTTAACTACTGGGTACTCAGTGATGTTTGATGAAAAATAAATGGCTTTGTCAGATAATATGCTTAGTTTAAGTACTAGGATATCAGATGGGCATAAGATGTGATCCCTGCTTTTGATGAGCTTCTGAAAACTTCATCTCCTTACATTGATGCCCATAATCCATTGACTGGGTTCAATGTATCCAGTTAATACAACTGAAATTTCCTTCCTCAAACTGAAATATTTTTGCCTACTGCCTACTCTGAAGAAGATATCAAAAACCCCAAATCTTCTATCACCAAATTCAATGTTACTTTGGGATCTCTTACTTATTTAATACCACCTATTTCTTACCTATTTACTACTGTCTACTACTGCTTCTACCACATTAGCCTCAGAAAATAAACATCCTTCCCTAATTTCCTGTTGCTAAGACCAGCTGGTAAAAATGTATCAGAATCTTATAAACCTGCAGGTGTTGTCAAACATTTTCTGTAAAGGGTTAGTTTGAGCAGTATCTGTCTCAACCATGCAACTTTGCCTTTACAGCAAAAGTGTCCTAGGACAATTACATAAACAACTGGTCATGGTTAGGTTACAATAACACTTTATTTACAAAAACTAGGTGCCTGCAGATTTGACCTGTGGGCTGTGATTTGTTGACCCCTGAATGCAATTGCGGTATAGAGAGAGCTCACCCCCTCCTACAATAAAAATACTTGAATTTGGGTTCTGTATTTCCAGTGAGGTATCTGAGTTATCTGAAATTGCATTCATGTCATAATCTTCAGGTTAGTGAGGTACAGACACTCATACTTATGGGAAATCCAGAAAGATAAGACACATTTTAGTGACAGAACTTGGGACAATGATATTCACTTTCTCTTTCCAATAGCATTGTTTCCTCTTTAAAAATTTTGAAAGGGAGAAATGAGACTTCAGTTCCTTATACTTGGAGGAGCAATAAATAAATAAATGAAAGGGTGGGGTGGGATGGTAAGATGCTGACACCTTGTAGCAGATAATGATGTGTTGCTGTATTCTGGATTAGTTAATTTGCCTGAATCCTTTTTCAACTATTTATATTCTCAGGCTCTAGAGAAAATGGAGGTGTACGTATGCTACCTACTGGGTTAAATGGTACTTACTTTTATTTCTTATAATCTGACCTTTATCAAGATTGACGCAGGGTGTTCAATTTGCTTCAACAAATCTTCTAATGCCAACACTGTGTTCAGTCTCTTGAGTCCCCTTGTGACATGCTAGGCTATAATCATCCACTCTCCAAGCCATCATCATTCTAGTTAAAGGTCTAATCCTCTTGTGACTAATCCCAGACTTCAGGAACTCTCAAGAAATTCCAACTCTCTTATAATTTTCCTCATTGCTTTCTTTTTTCCTTCCTTCCTTCCTTCCTTCTGTCCTTCCTTCCTTTTCTCCGTTTGCATTTTTTGTTACAAGACATTTAATCATTGGCCATGATTATTGTCTTTACAATTCTCCTATTAAATGTTTTAACTTGCAAAAAAAAAAAGAAATTTTCCATGTAAATTGAGAATGAAGCAACGTTGTTCTGGAACGGAAAGACACAACAACTTAGAGTACTATGAAATCTTCATTCCTTTGGGGCTTTCTGCTACAGGAAATAAGATTAGTAGGTCACCTCATCATTAAGGAGAGAAACACATTTATCAAAGTACCAGACATAATATTAAGTCCTAGTGATAAAGTGGCGAACAAAAGAAACATTATTACATTTTCTTACATCTTGAGGGCTGGGGGATGGGGGTGGGGGAATTCAGCATACTTACTTTGCTAAAGAGGAATCTTAACCATGTCTGCTGCCTTATGTTTTAAATTTAATTTTTTTTTTTTTTTTTTTTTTTTTTTTTTTTTGCGTTGAGTGATGCAGCATGTCAGGAAGAGTTTCCTGAAGGATATTTAATCTGAGAGCTGATGGGTGAGTGAGGATCACCAGGCAAGGGGAGAGCAAAGTGCATTCTACTCAGAGGCAATAGTGTGGGTCACCTTCTTGAGATGTGGGAGATGGAGATAGGTAGAGACATAAAGACATAGAGGAAGAAAAAAATTGGGAGAGAGAGATGCGTTGGAGGAAATGAGAAGTACAGTTGAAGCAGGGGATTTTCCTGACCCTTTCGCGGGACCTGTGACAGAGGTCCAGCTTGTTTACTCAGCCCGTTGCTCTCAACTCCTCATGGAATGGAGCACATGAGTGAACGAAGTGGGAACTGGAGTGCAGGAGTGCTGGAACTGGCCAGCTGCTTTGCGGAAGGAGCAGGCCCTGCGTCAATGTCCAGTTGGGGGTGCCTGCAATCCCCAAGGCCCCAGAGGGCTTGTTACAGTGCTCTTTTAGCTCTGCCATTCGTGGACAGCTTAAGTGTTAACAGCTCAGTGAGCCATTTGCTTTGTCGCGTGGGGCAGCTGCCCTCTGCCAGCAAGGGCGAAGGGTCAGTGTGACAGCATTTTGTATACGCGCTTGTGGTTCCCGAGCTTTCGTCCAGCATCCAGGAAAAATGAGGTCACACAAATGAATTGAAGGATGGTAAATGCAAGGCATTTTATTCCTGATGAAAGTAGCTCTCAGCCGGAAGGGGAGCTGCAAATGGAATGGGGGTGGGGAGGGGGGGTGTTCGTAATCGTCCCCTGAAATCCAGCTGTTTCCAGCCAGACTTTTCTCTGAAGTTACCTCGTCAAGCTGTCCCTCTGAAGTCAAGCCACTTCTCTCTGATTTCCAATCATAGTCCTGAATCTGGGGTTTTTATAGGCACAGGATGGGGCAGAGTGGGACCATGGGTGATTTAGGAAAAGACAACATTTAAGCAGGGAAACGGGGACATAGGTTCTCACTTTGGGCCGCAGTTTCAGGCTTTTTGGCTTGAGGGTGGGGTTTTTACTGGATACCCACTCTTTTCTGCCTAGAATTTCTTTGCCTCCTGTCGCTATCACAATGAAGGCAGATGAGAAAGAATTACAAGGAGGATCTTAAAGATGAAGATGAATCTGCAGAGGTAGGAATGTACAGATTATCCGTTTATCATATAGGCTAAAAACATACCATTGAAGAATTCTGAGAATAATGATGTAACCAGAATTGGTTTTTTAAAAGGTGACTCTGACTGTTATTTAGATTTTACAAAATGGAAAAAGCAAGCAGAAAAAAAAGACAAACCAAAAGTAAGAAGATCAGCTTGAGGGCTACAGCAGCATTGCTGTAAAATAGGAGGCCTAATCTACTCTAAATATTTTGGCAATGGTGGGAGAAAGCAGATGCGTATTTCAGGGTTTTTAGCAATGAGTTGTTATTGGAAAAGCTGAACATTGATAACATTTTTACTCTTTTACCAAGGTGAATCTTATCCATGAAAGCATCTTTCTTTCCTACTCCCTTCTGGGACTGGGAGAACTTGAGGACAATGTCAGAATTTGGAGAATGAAAATTTTTTATGTCACTGTATTAGTCTGTTCTCATACTGCTAATAAAGACATACCTGAGACTGAGTAATTTATAAAGGAAAGAGGTTTAATAGATTCCACAGGGCTGGGGAGGCCTCACAATCATGGTGGAAGGCGAATGAGAAACAAAGGCATGTCTTACATAGCGGAAGGCAAAAGAGAGTGTGTTCAGGGGAACTCCCCTTTATAAAGCCATCAGATCTCGTGAGACTTATTCACTTCACGAGAACATCATGGGAAAGACTCACCTCCATGATTCAATTACCTCCCACCAGGTCCCCTCCCACAACACATGGAAATTATGGGAGCTAATATTCAAGATGAGATTTGGGTGGGGACAGAGCCAGACCATATCAGTCACCTCCACACCATCTGTCAATTAAGAATTTCTGTATATAACAGCCTCCGTTAGGATGAAATACATTTGCTAGTGAAAGGTATAGAAGTAGAACAGAGTTTCTCAAACTTGACTCCACAGAAGATCATGTGGAGACCTAAAGAACCTGATGCCTGGGAGATTCTGATTGAATTGTTTTGGGTTTGTGTCCTGGAGAACAGGCTTTTTAGCAATCTTCCCAGGTGATTTTTATGTTCAAAGTTTGAGAATGTCTAGAGTGGAGGACAAGCGGAAAACCACTACTCTGTTGTTAAACTTCATTCTTTCCTTGAGTTGAGTCACTCATTCTCACACTTGATCTTAGCCAAAAGGCTGAGCAGCGATGAGTCACTCATTCTCTATTCATTCTCTCCATGAGTCTCTCATTGTCTCTATGAGTTGTTCTCATGAGCAACTTCCCCAATCCATAAGGCTATGACAAATTCCTATTATCAACCAACTTCCCAATGATTAATTTTTAGCTGTTTTTCTCCAAGCTTAAGGCTTGAGTTCTTCCATTTTTATTAGCTTTTAAAAATTCTGGTAAAATACACGTAACATAAAAGTTGCCATTTTAACCATTTTTAACCTGTAAGATCAAGCTGCATTTAGTATGTGAACAATTTTTTTGTATCCGTCACCACTATCTTTTTTTTTTTTTTGACGGAGTCTCACTCTGTCGCCCATGCTGGAGTGCAGTGGAGTGACCTCAGCTCACTGCAACCTCCACCTGTTGGGTTCAAGTGATTCTCCTGCCTCAGCCTCCCAAGTAGCTGTGACTATAGGTGTGTGCCACCATGCCCAGCTAATTTTTTTGTATTTTTAGTAGAGACAGTGTTTCACCATGTTGGCCAGGCTGCTGTCATACTCCTGACCTCAGGTGATCCACCTGCCTTGGCCTCCCAAAGTGCTGGGATTACAGGTGTGAGCCACCATGCCTGGCCCAACCACCATCATTTTTAAAGGGCCTTTTTGAAGCAGAGCAGCTGAAGACAGACTTTGAAATAGCAAACCACAACAGTCAAAAAACATCTTTGAACATAGGTGGGCCATTCCTTTTACACCTTCCCTGACCTTTTTCAGCTTGAACAAAATGAACCAAAATATGCATGTCTGCTCTGCAATTTTCATAGGTATCAGGGCTACCATAAACATGCTTATAAAGGTATTATAAATTGGAAGTATCTTTGCATCATATGTAGAAATGTACTTGGAAAAGTCCATTCTGTCTTGAATAAATGCCTATAACTTTCTGTATTAAAATTCCAACACCATACGTTGGCTTCTCCAGAAACAGATAATGATATGAAGATCTGTGTGAAAGATGCATACTAGGAATCAAAACACATAAAGGACGCAAAAAGAAGCAGGAATAGGCAAATCAAGAAATCGAAATGTGACTCTTGCTTGGGAAAATCTTTGCGAATGCTAATGGGGAGCTCTGAAGCCTGCATTGGAGTATGTCCATCATAATTGACTGTTGTCGGACCAAAATGACTGGTCATTTCTGATGTTTTCTCAGAAAGCCTTGCCTTATCCTATGAGAAGCTTCTTTCTTCTTCTTACTGAGCCACTCTAAGGTTTTGAAGGTGAGTGACGATTTTCTAGGCATCTTATTCTTCCTCATGGTATAAATCACAGGCAAACCCACTCATCTCCTCCTTCATCCTGTGTCCCTTCCAGAGATCACTAAAGTGATCCTTTTGAGCTGTCTTCATAGTTCAGTGCAGATTTTCAGTTGAGCAACTCTAGGCCATCTCAAGTGCATGCAGATTAAGGCACAGTTGTCTTCTCTTGAAAATAGAAATGCTCAAACATGGTTTATTTGTCCATCCACTCCAGCCTATCTTTCATCCTAAAATAATGGTACTCTAAGCTTTTCCAAACCTAAGTAATGAGCTCCTTTAGGGAAGAAACTGGGGTTTTTCTGCCTTTGGATCCCTGATACCTATCCGTGGTGGGAACTAGCTAGGTTTTAATAATATATGTTGAACGAGGCCAACTGTAGTTGTAATAAGTCTATGTTTCCTGGCACTGCTTGTTTTCAGGCACTTTATGTTATTTATTCCTCACAATAATCCCATAAGGTAGTTGGATCTATTTGCCAATTAAACAATTACAGAGAAAAATACTCCTTTTAAGATGTGCAAGTCATAAAAAAATGAAACAGAATCAGAAAACAAGACTATTGGCTTCAAGGGTTGCACTTCTTGTCACTCTTGAATAGTGTTTAATTGGTATAAGGTGATTAGGAGGAAGAGAGAAAGAGAAGAAAGGCAGAAAGGAGAGAAAAAGATCAACAAAATAGAGTGAGAGTACTCATCTGTGTATTTAAGTCATATTGAAATTTAGGATAAAAACCGAAAAGTTGTACAAATAATTCGGGCAGCTTTTGAAAGGATATAGAATGTGTTACTGCAAAAGGCCGCAAAAGGTGCCATGAAATGCCAGAAAAGCAGAGGGCAGCCAATTGGGGTTTTGATTGAATCCAAAAAATAAAAAGTAAGTAAACAAGGCAGAGATCTGAGAATAGGATTGAAGTGGGTCTGGGGTTTGAAATAAGGCACTGTTGTTTGAACTTGATACATTCTAGGAAAGCAGTGAGGGCACCTTATGAGAAAAGCAGCACCATGGTCAATGGGATGAGAGAGAATTCGGCATTTGATAAAGCAAATTCTGAAATTGCTTCGACTAATGTTATCATTCACTGCTGAGGACTTTGGTCTTATCTCTTCTAAAACATAAAAGAAGGCTAATTTGTTTTAAAAGAAGTGTTCTATTTGTCCCTCTGCAGTCCACTCAAGGAGCTAATGTGTTTAGAGAGCTTTTATCATGGAGCCAGCTTGATTTCTCCCTTCCTCATACTAAGTAAATTTCAGTGAATTAAATGACAAAAAGCCATCTGCTTTCTATAAATAAGCTCTTCTAATACCTGGCAAATCTTAAAAGTCAAGCTGACAACGAATCTCAGTATGATCAATGATCCAAATTGTATAATTCATCTTCTGCTGAGCAATACTGGTCTTGTTGTGGTTAATAGGAAGAAGATGCATTCATGTTTCTAACTTGGAGGTCAACATTTTAGAGAAAATTCAATTTTAGTTTGATGATCACTGCACATGCTGTTTCTGCTGTCAGGGTTAGGTATCTCTTGCTACAGTGCTGGAACAGTACCTATTCATTTTCAAATAGTCATCTCAAATGCATCTTCCTATGACATCTGCTGTTACTCACTGGTAGACAATTTATTATTTCCATGAAAATAATAATAATAAACATATTAATGAAAAACTATGATTATCATTTTATTATTAAGAAGTTAATATGTGCTAGCCACTTGTGAGCATGATTTCCATTTATTCTTCACAACAACCTTTGGGGATAAATACCAACATTGCCTTCATAATGATGTGAGGAAAATTAAACTGTACATTATAGTACTTTTCCAAGACCATGCAACTATAAAATGATGGTGCAAAGTTTGGGATCAGAGCAACCTGAAACCCAGAGTGTCTGTGTTAGAGAATCATGCTATGAACATGTAAATACAATACTTATCTCTCTTTATATTTATGCATATATTCATCTGTCCCAATAAACTAGGAATGCCATGAGGTGAGGCCATATATCACACATTTTTGTTTTGGTAGCTTTAAAGATAATGACTGGATCACAGCAGTTATTTAATTAAACTTTTCTGAGACACTTTCATGTTTTTCAGAGAGGGTCCTGCTAATAATAGGAACATTACAATTGGTTAAGAGGATTCTATGAATAATTACATACTAAGATTTTTAGAGTCATGCCTGGCACATAGGAACTGTGTGATAGATATTAAGTCCATGAATGAGATTAGAAATGAGTCACAGAAGTATGTGATATCTTTCTGATAAGATGATGACTTTGGGGTAGTTACCCCACTTCTAAGAATAGTTATCAGGAAGATGCAATGAGAAGAGACAGAACCTTCTGTTCACATTCAGTTATGTAGTGATGAAGGGAAAAGGAATTTCGAGGTAATTTTCTCTCTGATGATGTATGCTCGAGATATCTTGGGGCAAGGCAATAGGAGTCTGGAGCTTTGCTTACTGGGTCCTCAGAAATCTTGTGTTTCTATTGTTCTCTGCTTTACAGGCTTCACTAGGTTTAGGAATGTTTCTGTGGCTATGGCCCCTCCCTTCTTCCCTTCTCTTTAGGAAATATTTATTGAGTTCCTAGTGCCAGGAACTCTGCTAGCCACTAGTTACTGTGGGATGGAAAATAGGAATTGTTCAGCCCTCACGAAGATTACAACCAGCTTTTAGCCTTTCATGGACTGTCTCTTGTGTTTTATGTGTTACTATGTTTTTATCCTTAGTAAGAATGTGATATATACATATATATGTGTGTGTATATATATATGTATATATATAGTGTGTTTGTGTATACATATAGATATATGTACACACATATACATTCTAGGCCAACTTGTTATAGAAATTACAAATCCCAAATTTGGGGGGAAAGGTTTTAATTTCCTATCCTCAATCATTGATCATATCACTCATAAGAGTGTTCTAGGAATTCCAATACCCTTGTATCCTTTCACATATGGAAACAGAAGAATCTGTGATTCTCCTGATATGGGATTTGTGAAACGTGGTCTGTTTTTGGAATGGGTCAGTTTTAAAGTCTATAAAATAGATGAATCTTGAAGACGGGTGAATGGGGACAGTTAAGTGTTATTCTGTGATCAAGACTTGACTGTAGCTGGTAAGATTTGGGAATATACAGAAGGCCAAAATAACATCTAATGAGAGATACTGGTTGAGTATTTTCAGGTATAAAATACCAGGTAGGGAGCTCAACTCTTATATGTGACTAAGGAAGACTCAATACATGAGTCACTCAGTGCAGAATGTACCATTGATATATTGTTTCTGAGTTTTCATGTATAATTCACTTCCACAGTGCATGGTAAATGGCCATATATTAAGAAGGTCAATCAATAAAAGTAAAAAAAGGAGGACCAAGACTGAGAGCAAGGGTGCAGAAGACCAGTGAAACAGAGGCTTATGTTCAACAGGGAAAAAAATAGCCTGTTAATTTTAATGTCATCTTTGCAAAAGACATGATGAATTTAGGTTAACGTAATACATTGAGGCAGATCCTTATTTCCTACCACACAATACACACACACACACACACACACACACACACACACACACACAGCATCTATAGGACCTGGCCTAGTTCTTTGATTAATGTACACAGAATGGGTAGGAAAAAAAGTGAAGTTATTTTCCCATGAAAAGAAATAAATCTTACTAAACCTACATATTTTGTTTTCCCTTAAAATTTTTAAGAAATCTTTAGGAACCTAGAACCCAATGATATCAAGTGGGAGTCTGAAAGAAAATTCAACTTGAGTTAAAAAACTATTCTTAGTGGAACAATTTTAACAAAGGGAAAAAACAGGACTCAGGAGATAGCATAATGAGAAGTAGTAATAAACCTTCCAGCAATCATAGCTTGATGGGTGAACATAATCTGAGATTAGAAGACCCACCAGGGAGCTGCAAAGTTACAGGACTGCTTGATGAAATAATTTAATACCTACTGGCTCCAATAAACAGGACGTACAAAGAATGCTCGGTGACCCGGCACTCCTGCTAGCCCGCAGCATGAGGGAACCTGCTTCAGGCAGTGATAGGTCTGATATTTCCCAAAGATTTCCTGCAGGCCCCTATTTATTCCTTTGACTATTTGTTTCAGCTTTACTCTGTGCTTAGACTGTGAATCAGGTGTATTTGAGAAATAAACACAATAATATAAAACATTAAAAATAAACTAGATATGATTATAATTATTAACACCTTTAATTTGCATGGCATTTCAAAGTTTTTGCAGCTTTTTATGTTATTTGATCTTCAACACAAGCCTAGGAGGCAGTTTTTGCAAGATAGGTGTTGATAATATAATAACTACTGTTACTCTACTACCATTTTTTAAATAGGAATGTTAGCAACACAATCAGCATTTATTATTTGTTATTATTATTTGACACTATGCCAGACTCTTTCCTGTGCTCATTATCTCTTTTAATCTCACAACAGTCATATAAGGGGACTAAGGAATTGAGGCTTTGGGGGGATAAACTACACATCTAACACAGAATTATTTCTTGGTGGGATCAGTGTTTGAACCCAGGCTGTCTGTTTTATATATCCACTGTCTTACCTTGCACACAGTATAAAGGTTAGTATTTGTCCTTAACTCACACATCTATTGGACTCAAATTTCTCTTCCCACTATACCAATCTTAAATGCTAATAATCAGTTTAGTGTTAATACAAACTGGGCCATAGGAAAGTAGGCAGCCATATTGACCTTCCCAGAATCCCTCTAGCCTAGAGAAAGTCCTTTATCCACGGAGCTTGGGGCCCTCTAACATCACCATTTCATTTGTAAAGGCTTCCTTCCTGGCAAATGGGACAAGGCACACTGTCTACAAACTAATAAGCCAGATCTCCAGGACCCTGTAGGGCAAAAGCTTGAGCTGCCAGAACGAATTTTTGATTTATTTACATCAAAGCCCAAGATAGGCCCAGATAAACGTCACACCTGTCATGCCCATCATAGGAAAGCCACCAAGTACAGAGTGGGGATGTAATTCCAATTTTCAATTGTTGGATGCCTCCTTGAAATACCAGCAATTGGGCCAATTAGCTTCAGTCGTTGGGATGATATTAGATCCCTATCTCATAACCATCAGAGTGAAACCAATAATTCATTTCACATAGGCACTGCAGTGCCATCAGATAGTAATGCCTTTTAGTTACTGCCAACTTGGGGCATTTTTGAAATAGTGACCTCAAGATTTAAGCTGCAAGAATTCCATTATCTATTCTCAAGCCGGCCAGAGCTGAATTTTTGAAATATCCTATTAAGTTTTCTGCTCTGATAAAAATTCAGAGGCCCTTTTCATATTAATCTCCCCATGGCAAATGAAATTTGCTGAGTGGTAGATTTAATTTGCTTCTATTTATGCATTACTTTATTTTGGAAAAAAAGATAATAATTGCTCTCAATATCACTTTTTCAGCATTAAGAAAAAAATCATAAAGACTTAAGTTCTTTTCCCACTTATTTCATTGTTCAGACTCCACACAGTAAATAGCTTATTCTTCACCTTTGGATCACTTTGGCATTTTAATTAAAATATAATTACCATTCAAAGTGTATTAATGCACAAGTTTAGGTAATTGTCTATGTCAGGTCATTAGGTATACTTCTAAAAGGAAGCTTAAAGTAATCTAAAATATTCAGTAAAAATATACTGTCTACATATTTACCTAAGAGGTGGTATATCCTAGCATATTTTATTATTCCCTTAAGGCAATCTTCCCATTTTAATTATGTAATGAAATTGAGAAGGTGTATGAAAGAGAGAGGAAGAGTTCCCAGTGGAATTTGTAATAATGAAATATAAATGTTTTCATTGCTGTGGATTTGTAGAAAATCTATAGGATCTTGAAATAAAAGAAAATTGATGGCTCATATTTCTTTCAAAAATGAACAAGGAAAAATAAATGTCTTTTAATAATAGAAGAGGGACCAATGTTTCAAGCACACATCCCCTGCCCACCATGGCCTTCCCACACAAAATATTTTTCATGAGTTGGGACCTATTCTTATGTTATCACTTGGTTTTGGTGGATAATTCTGAAACACAATGATTTTATTTTTCTGTATATTTTCCCTGATTGAAATCAGTTGAGATACTTATAAAGCAGATTTCTAGGGCATGATAAAACAACATTCCATACCCCAATATCAGTATCCTCCAGCAACAAAGGGTTATTTCTTTTCATTCTACATTCCGTTGCGGTTGGTTTGCACTCAGCTTCACAGCTTCTTCATCTGGAAATCAGGCTGACTAAGCAGCACCACTTCAAACATTGCAGTTGCCTTACTGGGGATTAGTATACGAACAATTAAAACTTCCAGCCCAGCAGTGAGTAATGATGTTTCTTCCACAATCTGTTGCACAAAACCATTCACATGGTTCCCATCACTTCTAAGGGGAATGGGAAATGACATCCTGCTACATGTCCAAAGGCAGAGCTGGACATATTTGGTGAACATCACTAATACCTACCCCAAATAGCATTAGCTACATATTATGATGATAATGCAGTGATTAGCTGTACCATGATTAGATTGACTCATTTAAGACATGAGATCAGAGCCTTTATAGATTCAGTGATCAAGATGGCCTTAACGATCTCCTCCACTTGACTCAATCTTAGTTTTCTTCCTTTTTTTTCTTTATTATTATTATTATTACTAGTAGTAGTAGTAGTAGTAGTATACTTTAGGCTCTATGGTACATGTGCGCAACGTGCAGGTAAGTTACATATGTATACATGTGCCATGCTGGTGCACTGCACCCACCAACTCATCATCTAGCATTAGGTATATCTCCCAATGCTATCCCTCCCCCCTCCCCTCACCCCACAACAGTCCCCGAAGTGTGATGTTTTCTTCCTAATTGTAGCCCGTTATCTTCCTTTTCTTAGAGCACTCACTTTAGAAAACTTTCTATTGCAAATTATTTCTCTGCCCCTTTGAGATGTAAAATATTTTAGCCTTTTGCCAGGTTTCAAACCCGGAAATACCTTTCTTAAGAACCCGAAAGCCATCTCTTAAAATGTATTATCAAGGAAGATAGTACCCCCATCTTCCACTTCTGTAGGAGAGCAGGAGCCTAACTTCAATAAGTGCCAATTAGCAAACAGAGATGGCCTCAACACATTGACCAACCTCTCTCCCTAATGTTCTCCAGTTTTTCCACTAGCTCATTCCAGTGCTTAAAAATTCTCCTGTCTTTTGTTTTAGCGAAATTGAGTTTGGTCTCTTTTCCCTTGCAAGACTCTTTTTCTGAAGAAAAAAGTTGTACATATGTAAGATGTACACCATGGTGTTTCGATATACATATGCATAGCGAAATGGTTATTACAGTAAGGGAAATGATCCAACACTTTCCTGAATTACCTTTTTTCTTTTCTTTTCTCTGTTTTTGTGATAATAACACCTGAAATCTACTCTTAGCAAATTTTTAATATGCCAATAAAGTCTTTCTTCACTGTTTAACTCTTTCCAATGCAATTTGTCTTTGAACTTATCACACCATTATTCAGCATCTAGGGTATGTATGCAAGGCCCCATACTAACTTTGGGAATTAATAGTAATAGTAATTAATGATAATAGTTTTTAGAGAATTCTTAACTGTCTAGCTTAGCAAATTATGGGTACTTTATGTATTTCTCAATTAATTCTCAGAAAAACCCTATGAGGTGTTTGCAACTAATCCTCATTGTTATAAATTTGGAAACTGAGGCACAGATAGGTTCAGTTAAGAAATTGCCTGGAGTCACAAAGTTCAGAGGTGTTATGGTCAGAAGTTTCATTTGAATGTAACAAATTAGAGATTACACTTACTTTCATAGTTTATAGGGAGTGATGAAAAATATAAAAGATCACTGAAATATAATATGAAGGGCTTTTAAGAAGACATGTGTGTTCATGATTCTCTGTAAAGACCCAGTGAAATCTCACTTAGGGTGTGGAGACGGGAAAAGAAGGCTAGGAAAAGATAATCCACAGAGAAGATACTATATTTGAATCTTGAACATAGCCTATTATGCCTTTCCATAGTTGATCTGAAGGAGCAGTTTATTCAAAGACAAGGAGGCATGAAAAACCACAGTGATTTTGGAAAACAAGTATTTTAAAACAGCCAGATGTGGAGTGAAAGAGGAAACTGAAAATTATATCTGTTGCATTTTTGGTTACTATGCCATCTATGCCATCTATGCCATCTATGCCATCTATGCCATACTATGACTTCTGTCATACTATGGTTACTATGCCATACTATGACTTCTGTGCCTGGCACATTCATGTCTTACAGTCAATATTATATAAAGCGGAAATAATATTGTAATCTACGTGTGTATTAGACCACATATACTCTGAAGATATCACAGAAACCAAGCAGACATTGTTTTTTGCATTCTTGCACTTATAAATAAAAAAAATAAGAATTAATGAAAAAATAGAATGCAAGATAACCGCAGTGGTTAAGTGTAATAATATAAGTAGACAAAGGATTAGTAATGATATAAGTAGGTAAAGAAATAGAATGTAACAGATGAAAGGTGTTTTATTTTGTAAAGGATAGTCAGGGGAAAGATAGGAAATATCAAAGCAGAGAGAACAACATGTATGAAGGGGCGCTAGTGGAAACAAGCACCATTTGGCTCTTGGAAGAATTGCAAGCCACACTGGATGCAGGGAAATAAGAAAGCCATGATCAAAGATAAAATCAGAGAAGTGGGAAGAGGCAGACCGTGTTAGAAATGTAAGCTAGCATAATTGAAATAAATTTAATTTTAAATGGAATATGAAAGCATTGGAAGGTTTTAAACAGGGTGATGACATGATTTGAATTTACTGAAATAGTGACAACTCTGATTGTTCAGTGGAAGAGCCACTGGGTCTGGTGTCAAGAGCTGAAATAGGGACACATATTGGGAAGCCGTGTGAGTGGATGAGGTAGGAGATGTTGGTGGCTTTAACAGGGCACAGAGCCAGGGAAAAGTAGTCAGATTTGGAATATGATTATTTATTTATTTATTGTTTCCAAAACTTAAACAAATGTCTTTGAACACATGGAGAGTTGGATACAAATGCCTGATAACCATGTCAGGGAAATTACATCCCAACTATCATTGGGGAAGATTACTTCCCCATTGATTCCATTGACCATTTCTTCCACTCTACAGAGGTCTGTTCTCAAAGTCTTACAAAGTAAGAGAAAATGTGTCTGCTCATTTACTTCCATGTTTGTTGGAATAAGAGTAATTTGATGACAGTAATTATGTGCTCAAATTTTTCATAACTATTTGGTGATTATTAAAGTTTTGCAGTGAGTGGTTTTCCCATTGGAGTATTACAACCAAACATTTCTACTAATTTGGCTGCGGCAAGTTCATTCACATTAAATATATAGTCATTATTAATCCTTTCCTTCTCCACCAACAAAGCTGCTAAGGCATTTTTCTGCACATCAGAAGATAATACATGGTAACACTGAGAGGCACCTTGATTGAGAAGTTGACATGTATTTTCTAACTGCATCCAAGTACTATTTCTAGGTAAAGTTGTTCTCTTCTTTGCTCAAGAGATATTTGCAAATTATCTGATAACATTCCATAAAAGTGTAAAGAGTCCTATTAAAAATTCTAAATGATATTTCCTTTATCTGTAACTAGAATGTTCTCCTCACATTTACAAAGCAGGTAACAACCTTCTTCAAAGTCCTTTAGTGTGTTTCCTGGAAGGAAGATGAACACCTCTGAAAAAAAAATCACATAGGAAGAAAAAGCAACTGTAGACACCCTCTTTCCTGAAGCCAGATGTCATCTGCACTGTTATAGCTACTAAAGAAGGATGGACAAAAGTGTTGAGCAACAGGTTCCTATAAGCCAAGCAATGAGGATAGTGATCTACTGGCAAATAACTCCATCAGCCACTTTTGAGTCTCCGGAGTCTGCTTTCTGAATCACCTGGTCTTTGACAAAGCTGGTGAGGTCGGAATGCAGAAGTATGTTGGACTGGACATGTCTTTGGTAGATTTATTATTGGGCCAAATGGGAAACCTTCTGAACACCTGGGGTGAGCCTTTCAGTCATAAAATCTTTTCCACCAGAGCATGAGTGTCCATGGATGGCTAGTTCTGAAGCTGAAGAGAAACTATTAGGCTCAGGGTCTCAGAACCAGGCTTTCAATTTGCAGAAGCTGCATTTTGTAGGCAGCTTCAGTAACAAAGGCATCCACACCCTCAAATTGCTTCTGAAGAATGTATCTTAGAACCAGGTTCTGTGGACTCTGATTCATCTTCCCAGCTGTCAGAGATCAAAGTGACATAGCATCTCCAAAGTGTGCATGAAAGTTTCAAAACTTTCAGAGAGAAACTTTCTGGCTTTCAACAATCCAATTGTAGATTGTTACGGCTTAGCAACCTCTAGAAACATATATATATCTAGAAACATATATATATCTAGAAACATATATATATCTATTATACATATAGATATATTCTTCTAATAACTTAGCATAACTATTGCTAATTGGGATAAGGCAGGTCTCAAAAACTTTTTTAAAAAATGACTTCATAACAACATTCAGAACACTAAATCTAGGAGTCAGTATCTTGGCAGAGCAGCTTCTTTTCTCTTCTAGGAAAAATTTAGCAGACACATAACCATTTCCTAAAATAGTTTTTACATATTCAGAGAATAGAGCCCAGCAGAGTTTATTGCCACCACAACAGCACCACATGAAAAAGGCACCTGACATTCACACAGCTCACCAATTGGTTTCATTTTCAGGAAGTCCATTCCTGCTGCTATAATTGGCACAGACGAATCATACTTGTATGGAAGAAAAGACAACACCGGAAAGTCAATGTAACTTTGATGACTAAGCAGAAGAACAAGATGCTCCTGGTTGGCTTGTTACAGTTTCTGAATATCTCCTTCATTTACACACACCTTTGAGAAAATTTGCTTAAATATTTTGCTCAAGGAAAAGATAAAAAACTGAATGGCTCCCAGATGCAGTTTGTGACTCATTTGATCCAAGATCTCACTAACTTCCTTTGGAATTCCTTAGAAAGTTCTTTAATGACTGTTTTAGTGCCTTAGTGTTGCTATAAAGGAATACCTGAGGCTGGGTAATTTATAAAGAAAAGAATTTTATTTGACTTAGGATTCTTCAGGCTGTACAGAAGCATAGTCCCAGCATCTTCTTCTGGTGAGGTCTCAGGAAGCCTCCACTCATGGCATAAGGGGATGGGGAGCTGTCCTGTCACATGGTGAGAGAGGAAACAGGAGAGAGAGGGAAGGAAGGTGCCAGGCTCTTTTTAACAATAAGTTCTTGCAGGATAAAACTTACTCATTACCAGGAGGACAGCACCAAGCCATATTGAGGGGTCTGCTGTTATGACTCAAACACCTCCCA
The DNA here is from genome assembly GCF_028885655.2 of Pongo abelii. Classification (NCBI taxonomy): domain Eukaryota; kingdom Metazoa; phylum Chordata; class Mammalia; order Primates; family Hominidae; genus Pongo; species Pongo abelii. Next base: position 59,968,091 of record NC_072003.2, read on the forward strand.
CTAGACACCACCTCCAATGTTTGGGATCAAATTTTAACATGAAATTTGAAGTGGAGAAGCATCCAACCTATAGCAATGACATAATAACTCTCTTCATAATTAAGAACACTACATTTAAGATTACTTGGCTTACATGGAATAATCCCCTTATAAACAAGAGGTGCAAATTTCAAGTCACTGACATGCCTCCTCTCCTTTACAATGTTTTCAAATTCATGCCACCTTTTGAGCTTCTTTGAGTCGAAGAGCATAATGATGTTAGGGCTGGTGGAACCAATGGATAAATGAGAATAGATGAGCTGAAAGAGTCTCTGGTATGGCTTCCAACTTGGGCAGAGCCTGGGACTCTTATGCTAAGTGGCTGGGGTGCTGCCATTGGGGGAGTTTCTTTCATGTAGGGTGGTGACACCCTTTGTGCTTGGTCCACATGACAATGGTCGCCTTCATCTTAACCCTGGAGTACATTTTAAAGACAAAAGTAACAGGCTTTACAGAGAGACTGTAGATTGTGTGACATTAAAAGAGAGGACTTGATACAATTTTATGTTGCCTAAACATTATCCTGTTTACTGAGATGCTAATCATTCAAGGATGAGCAATAAGTTATGGTAGAAATTATAAGTCTTGAGTATTTAGTCCAGAGATTAAAAGAGTTACTGGTATAGTATTGTCATTTAAAGCTGGGAGACTAAATGAGGCAATTCAAAAGGCTAAAATACATGGAGAAGAACACAGAGTTTGTTTTTGGCTCTATTTTCTATTTTATTTAAAAGTGCTATTCAAAGTACTTTGAAGTAGCGATTAAATGAAATAATTAATGTATACTTAATCATCACAAAACTATAGATGATAAATGTTGTCTTTTGTATTATACAAAGAAAAAATTACGACAGCAAGTTAAGTATATTGAACAAGATTGCACAACCTTTGGAGAGGGTTGAAATGCAAAACCATATTGGACACTCCTCAAAGCCTGCTGTATACCGTGCTACTCAAAGAATTTTCAGTCTCCAGTAATAGCATCAGCTTGAGCTTCCTGGAATGTTAGGCCAAATGGGAAACCCTCTGAACACGTGGGGTGAGCCTTTCAGCCATAAATTCTTTTCCACAAGAGCATGAAAATTCATGGATGGCTGGTTCTGAAGCAGAAGAGCAACTCTTGGGCCCTTCATACCACAGCTTGTGGGGGATTTTATAATAAATTCAAGGTGATGCTTTGGTATATCCATTTGCCATCTTCTTGCATCCCTCAGATCCCAGGATCCTCTTTTGTAACTTTCGCTACAGCTTGCCCTTCAGTTTGTAAATATTAACTCATTTGAGTTATCTCTTAGATTGTAATTTCCATGCAATTTTTATTATAATGTAAACATCTAGCACAGTTTCTGGCTAGCATCAGCACTTGCTGAGTAAATGAATGATTTTTTTTTTTTAATGCCAATCTCTCTCTCAGATTAATGAGTTAAAACCTCTGCTTTTTGGCCGGGCATGGTGGCTCACGCCTATAATCTCAGCATTTTGAGAGGCTGAGGAAGGCAGATCACAAGGTCAGGAGATGGAGACCATCCTGATGAACATGGTGAAACCCCGTCTCTACTAAAAATACAAAAAAAAAACATTAGCCGGGTATGGTGGCGGGCGCCTGTAGTCCCAGCTACTCGGGAGGAGACTCCGTCTCAAAAAAAAAAAAAAAAAAAAAAACACCTCTGCTTTGCTTTCCCTTTTTCATTTTTAAGATTTTTGGTCAGAAAATTAACATTGACTGCTCTTAGTAGGCCAGCTCATCATCTGGAATTTGACTTTCATGAAGCACATTTGGCTGAAAGGAAGGAAACTATACCTCTCTCTCTAAGGCATGGTCTCTTAAAGAAAAGATAGCCTAATTAACTGGCTAGCTGGTTAAAATATATATTCCAGGACTCCAATCCAAAGATTTAGAATTACGAAGTCTTTAAGGAGCACTCAGGCAATCATGCAGCACTTCAGGGTTGAAAATCTATACCCTATCCTAAGGGATTTTCTCTAATGTACCTGATCATTCCCCCTCTGTATCGATTGGGAGATCTTTGTCCTTAGCCACTTCTCTACAACACAGACTTGGAGTTGATAGTGTTGGACCTAAACATCAGTTGCTATTCTTGTAGGGGGCAAAATCTTTCTGTGAATTTTTTAACCTTTCTAGTATTATTTTTAATTCTTTTCAAATACATTGCTTTTTATTCCCTCTACTTGAAGATACTTTTATTATTTTGTCTTTTTTAAATGCCAAGTGATGTACTTAACATGTAGGGCACTCAGTAAATGGTAGAAGTCGTCACAGATTTTGTTTATTATTAGTAGTAATAGCTTGCATGGTGTCTAGGGGACTGACCAGTTAGGCAGGGATGTGATATTTGTAAAGGTGTCCAGTACTATCCATGTTGTGAAGAAGACACTCTTTTTTAGGTCAATAATACAACATTGCTAAGGGATAAATGGAATATAGATGCAAATAGCATACTAAAATATAAGAAAGAATCTGGCTTTTAGTTTTATAATTAAAGAATTGCTTGGCTGCTTGTGTATGGGGCAGACAGTTCGGCCCCATACTGTTTCTATAACAACCATGACTATATCCAGGTAGACTAGAAGATGCTGGTTCTTCACAGTATTTCTCTAGTGCAACCTGAATAACTAGAATTAAATTCTGGGTCACATGATTGCAATTATGCCTGTTGGAATTTTATGTAGAATTGGGATATTTGTCCAACATGACAAAACAGGCTGAGTTTTTCTGAAACAGTGAGCAAATCTTTCTTTCTCCTCTTTACACCCTGAATGGAGTGGCAAATCCTGTCATTCTTACTCCTCTCTGGGATAATCCCCATGGCTTACTTCTCATTGAATTCTAGGGGTGGTGGAAAGGCAGCACTCACTTATGCATTTTATTTACTTGTAAGTAAGAGTCTTTCTTCTTTGTTCAAGAGTGAATTCCTTTAGAGAACCAGAATCTGCAAAAATCTTTGTCTTTGGAACTGGAAATTAACAATTTAACTTAAAAAAAACCATCGGGACAATTTAACCAGGGTGGTGGTGGGGTTCTAATTATTTTTTTTCAAATGAAAGTAAAAATGGTGGCCAGAAGTTAAGCCAAGTATTAGATTCAAAGAGAAGGATAAATAAAATAAAATTTATTTTTATTTTATGGCAAAATAAAATTAAGAGAATAGGGGACAGAGTATGTTAAACAATATAGGTTAGTAAACGTTGCTCAAGATTGAAGCTGTTAGAAGAAGCTTACAGAAACCTGCAACATGTGCTTAGAGATAAAAATAGTAATTCACGTTTTTGAGTGTTGTCCACTAAGCACTATTTTATGTATTTTACATATAATGTCTCATTTAATTTTCAAACTATTTGAGATGTTGTAGGAAATGGAGGTACCAAGAGTCAAAGTCAATTGTTTATAGTTCCAAGTCTACCTTTAGTGCAGCACTGTTTAGTACAACTATCTGTGACTATGGAAAGGTTTTTAATCTGTACTGTCCAATATGGCAGTTACAAGACCCATGTTACTATGCAACTAATGAGTACATGAATGTGGTTACTGTAACTGAGAAAATGCCACATTTAGCTGGTGGCTTCCAGATTGGACAACCTAGCTCTGGAGCTGGAACATGTAACCATAATGCCATACTGCCAACTTTTGCCAGATAGTCTTGCGGTACTAGGTGGTGCAATCTCCATATTTGTAATAACACTTGAAAGCTAAAAAAGGAGCTAGCCATTAAAAGATGCCAGAAAACAACACTCTGGGCCTAGGAAACAGAAGATAAAGATGAACAAATTAGACATATATTTTTAGCGTTCTCCTGGAATTTAGTGGGTTTGAGGAAAGATTGAAATGGGATGAAGCTGGAGGGGTCAGCAAAAAATTGTACACCCAGAAGTTTAGCTATCTGGAAAGTGGAGAGAATGCCTTCTTCCTCTGAGTATATGTTTTAATAATGACAACTTTTGACTACTTATTTATTTTAATTTATGCATTATTTAAGATAACACTGGCTACAGTAACAAATGCCTCAGAAGAATATATCTGTTCAAACATAAGATAAGTCTATTTTTGCTCACCTGAAATAAAGATCAATAGGCAACTCAACTCCAAGTGGTAAGTTGAGGAATCTAGGCCCCTTGTTTCTTGTGGCTTGGCCACTTTCCACGAGACCATTGTATTATCTTATATCCTTCTCAGGAAAGGAATAAAGGACATCAAGTATTCAGGAAGCTTTCTGTGAACCATTCCCAGCTGCAGTGAGCATCAATTCTACTCACTACAGGAGCAGAATATTACATGAGCTAGTCATATGATCACCAGAGTAGCTGGTAAATGTGGGTTAGCTATAGATTTAGGAAGAAGATGAAATGGGTTTTTTGCACAGCTCTACTCTCAGCCACGTAATAGTTGTTACTTAAACCTATGATGAAATAACATTAGGACAGGCAGTTTGAAATACACAGCTGAAATATCATTTTCAGACCAAAACATACAATCGAAGATAATCAACACATAACACATGTTTTATGTCATCACTCAATTCTTCTTAAATTTCATGTCCCCAGTTTACTCACTTTGATATTAATACTGGCATTTGGTACTTAGAGGCCAATGCATTCAAGACACAAGGGTAAGAGGAGAAGTATGCATTTGGCATTCAGGAATTTGGACCAAACTGGGGTCTGGCAGTCATGTAGAGCATGATGGGAGATAAGAATGAAAGAGTATTTTTGAAATAATCATGGAGAACCTGGACTAGTCATATTTTATTCTTGTTTTGTTCACCATCATGTACTTGGGACATCTTAGTCCCCATTGGGCTAATCTGGATTTTGGAAAGTGGACAATTTCCAATGCTTGTTTAGTACTTCCCAATTGACAAAAATATTTCTTCTAATGGGAGTTTGGAGTACACCTCACCTTAAAATGCTCTTGGGCAATGGAGAAAAGACCCAGACATAAAAATAAAATGACAAATATAAAACAGAGAGTCACAGATGCTCATAGTTGAAAGACAGTGGGAATCTTCTATTTAAATACGTATGTATATGTAGGCATATGTACATACCCATATAAATACATAGAATAATATGGTTGTTATGAGCAGAGGTTTTGCAGACAGAATTCAGTTTCACGTTTTTGTACAATTATTAATGTATAGATTTGGAAAAGTTACTTAATATTCCTGTGTCTCAGTTTTGTCATCTGTAAAAGAGGAGTATGAAATTTACCACCTTCTGTTATTTTGAGGTTTAAATGAGGAATATATGTAAAGCATTAAGAAGTGGATTATTGAATGCACTATACACATTAGTTATTATCTTAATACTTTCAAATTACAAGTGAGGGACATCAAATCCCAAGTGTTTCATTGAATTATCATTTTCAAACAGCATAACCTTTCCAAGTTTCATTGTCCTGAAGCCCACATCCTCTTGGGATATAAAAAATTACTAGCACTGTCTCTAGGGTCAGACTTTTTGAGTTTGAATACTAGCTCTTACCTGTTAACTGTGTACTGGAATTTTTCTAACATCTTTAAAACTCAGTTTTCTCATGCATAAGTAAAATAATAGTTAATTCTTAAGATTATTTTGAGTTTGGAATGATTTTTTTAGAGCATTATTCTCAATGCCAAACACAAAGTCAGCACTCAGTAAATGGTGTCAGCGATGATGGTGGTGATGATTAGGTGATGATGATTCTGCTAGTTTATTCTCATGTAAACATTATTTTTGTGAAAAGAATAATTTAAAATTCTTTTAATAAACAATTCCATTCCTTAATAGGGAGGAACAATGTAGTATAACTTTTTTTTACTGTATTGTTAATGTTTTGGACTACCTGTAATTGTTATAGATGATTTTTTTCCAATCTAATTATATACCCCTAAAAGGAAAAGAGAAATTAAATCAGCATCAATACATGATTTAAACAATAAAACATACAGAAAGTTATTTCAAAATACATTGAGTTTCAATAATTAATAACTCATTGATAGAAATAGTGGTTAATATATTACAATTGAGTCCTAGCTCATATTTCAGACACATAACTAATATTTAAATATAATATGTTATACTCTTGACATTTGTGCAGACAACTCATGAACTAGAGCCCATGATTTATTCACATCTGTTATAACACATTCTGATAATTTATTTGGAAGAAAGCAATCTGCATTAATCATTAATTAATTATTAATAAAATATAAGTGCTGCATTAAAGAACTGCTGTTCAAAAATAACCTTTTCTTGAAGCCAAGGACTTATTTATTTTCACCCTGCAATTTGTAAAGATTAATCACCTTTTAAGGCATTGTCCTCCAGTTTGACCCTGTGAGCCTTTGAGGGAATACTCCTCATATTCAGATAGGAGTGCATCTGTTAGAGATTGAATTGTTTCTCCTAAAAGAGATATGTTGAAGTCAAAATTCCTGCTAGCTCAGAATGTGATCTTATTTGTAAATAAAGTGAGGCAGATGTATTTAGTTGAGGTCATGCTGCAGTAGCGTACTCCCCTATTCCAATACTTCTGGTGCCCTTAAAAGAATTTGTGAAGACACAGAGACATGGGGAGAACACCATGTGAAGATGGAGGCAGAGATTAGAGTGTATTAGAGTGATGCATTTATAATCCAAGAAATGCCAAGGATTGCTGGCCATCACCAGAAGTTAGGAGAGAGCAACAGAACAGAGTCCTGATGCCAGGCGCGGTGGCTCATGCCTGTAATCCCAGCACTTTGGGAGGCCAAGGCAGGTGGATCACCTGAAATCAGGAGTTTGAGGCCAGCCTGGCCAAGATGATGAAACCCTATCTCTACCACAAAATACAAAAATTAGTCTGTGTGGTGGCTTGAGCCTGTAATCCCAGTTACTTGGGAGGCTGAGGCATGAGAATCTCTTGAACCCAGGAGGCGGAGGTTGCAGTGAGCCGAGATCACACCACTTCACTCCAGCCTGGGTGACAGAGTGAGACTCTGCCTCATGAAAGAAGACAAAACAAAACAAACAAACAAAAAAAGACAGAGTCCTGAGTCCTGGAGAAAAAACCTAAGCCTGCCAATACCTTGATTTTAGACTTCTAGTCTCTAGAATTGTGAAATAATAATTTTTATTGTAATTTAAGCTACCCAGTTTGTGGAGCTTTTTAACAGGAGCTCTAGGAAACTAATAGAGTGTCCTTTTATCACCTCTCCCAGCATGCCCACAAAAGTCTCCAAAGGCTTCTCTGAAGAAAACAAACACACAAAAAGCTTGCATGATGTTATTAGAGAACTCTGAGCAAAAACTCCAATGCCTGTCATTTTCGAGATTAGTAAATTGAAGATGTAGCAATGGAAATGATCTAAAATGACAAAGAACAGGATAATAATCACAAAAAAAGAACAGAGCATCAGTGAGCTGTAGAACAACCTCAGGTGGCTTACTATATGTGCAATTAGAATTCCTAAAGAAAATAAAGGGAAGAAAAACATAAATAATATTGCAGAAATAATTGGAGAAAAATTTTCGCATTTTGTATAAACCATGAAGCCACAGATTAAAGAAGCTTAATGAACCATGAAGAATGCTACACCAACACAAATGTCAAACACATTGCTTAAAACCAGTGTAAAAAGAAAACCTTAAAAGAAGCAGAGAGGAAAAGATACAATACATAGAGAAGAACAAAGATAAGAATAACAGAATAGGCTGGGCATGGTGGCCTGTAATCCCAGCACTTTGGGAGGTCAAGGCAAGTGGATTGCTTGAGCCCAGGAGTTCGAAACCAACCTGGGCCACATGGTGAAAACCAGTCTCTACAAAAGATACAGAAATTAGCTGGGGTTGGTGGTGCATGTCTGTGGTCCCACCTACTCAGAAGGCTGAGGTGGGAGAATCACCTGAGCCTGGGAGATGGAGGTTGCAGTGAACTCATATCATGCCAGTGCACTCCAGCCTGGACAACAGAGTGAGACCCTGCCTCAAAAAAAAAAAGATTTTTTTTTTTTTGCCAGAAAACAATGTGAATCAAAAAAAAATTTTTTAAACGGAGCAATGTGCTGAAGGAGGAAACACACACACACACACACACACACACACACACACACACACACACACTCACACAGACAAGACAACCTAAAATTCTATGGCTAGAAACAATATTTTCAAAAATAAAGATAAAGTAAAACATTGTAGACCTTTAAAAATTAAAATAATTATCACCAGTAGTTTTGCAGTGCAAGAAGAAATTTAAGTAGAAGGACAAAATACATGGAAATCTGAATATACACAAATAAGAGAACATTGGAAATGATTACCACATGAGTAAATGCTACAGTAGTTTCTTATTTAAATCTTTGAAAGAGATAATTGGGTCTTTAAAGCAAAATTAGTAACAATATCTTTAGATGTTTATAATGTATGCTGACCTAACATGTACAATAGTACAAAACTTGATGAGAGGAATAAATGGATACACTCCTTTAAGGTCCTTATACCATATACGAAGTGATATACTTTTAATAAAAGATAGACCCTGATAACTTATATATATATGTGTATATATATATGTTCTATATATATATGTGTATATATGTTATATATATGTATATATGTTTTATATATATGTGTATATATGTATGTTTATATATATGCACACACACACATATATGTATAACAAAAGGAGATATAGCTAGTAAGTCCAATTAGCCAACAAAGGAGATAAAATGGGAATTTGTATCATCTCAATTGATGCAGAAAACACATTTGACAAAATCTTACATCAATTCCTGACAAAACATCTAAATAAACCAGAAATAATAAGGAATCTTCTCAACCAGATAAAGCACATCCTCAAAAATATCTGCCAGTAACATACTTTAATAGTGAAAATTGAATGCTTTGTTCCAAAGCAATATTAAACACTTTCGTTGCTTCAATTCAACATCCTACTCAGATTCTCTAGTCAGTGTAATAGATGTAAAAAGGAAATCAAAGTTGTCATACTTGAAAGTAAAAAACAACTTTATTTGTAGTCAACATAATTTACACTGTAAGAAAATCATAAGGAATCTACAAAAAAAAAAAAACCCAAAAATGTTAGGAGTAACAAGTGAATTTAGCAACATTGTAGTATATAATGTAAATAAACAAAATCCAATTATATTTCCAGATACTGATATAGAAATAACAGAAATTGAAAATAAAAATTCTCTTTATGACAGATATATTAAATAAATATTCAGGGATAAATGTGACAAACTATATGTGATTCCAGCACACTGAAACCTACACAATATTTTTGAGAGAAACAACAAGAAGTAAATTAATGGAGAAGTATTCTCATTTTCCTGGATCAGAAGACTCAAATTGATAATTTAACAGTTCTCCCTAAATTAATTATAGATTCAACACAATCTCAATCAAAATGCCAACAGGGCATTATTTGGTTTTAGAAAATGACAAGCTGGTCCAAAACTCCATATAGAATTGCAAAGAACCTAGATTACTGAAGACAAAATTGAATAAGAACAACCAATTAGTGAGGCTTACACTGTCTCAGTTGAAGACATGTTACAAAGTTAAAATAATTAAGGAAAATGTAATATTGGTGTCAATAGACAGAGAGATAAATGGAACATACTAGGGCAGAGATACAGACCAGATATATTTAGTGGAATAATCTTCAACAAAGCTGCAAAAATAAGTTAGTGGAGAAAAATGTCCTTTCAACAAATGGTGCAAAAACACTTGGGAGATTGGTATACATATGTATATATATGTGTATATATACACATACATACACATATACACATATACATATACACATATACACATATATACATATATACACATATATACACATACATATATACATATGTGTATATATATACGTGTGTGTATATATACACATATGTATATATGTATGTGTATATATGTATGTGTATATATGTGTATATGTGTATATATGTATATATGTGTATATACGTGCATGTATATATGTGTATATGTGTGTATATATACATGTATGTATACATATATACGTGTATATATACACATATATGTACACATATATATGTGTATGTACACAAGTATATATGTACACATATATAAGTATATATGTACACATATATATGTATGTGTATACACATATATACACATACATATATACACATATATACATATATACACACATATATATATGCACACACACACTGGTATATATATATATACATACACACATATATATGTCAAAAATAACAAATAAAAAGAACTTCCTTTTATTGTATTATAGAAAAAATTAACTCAAAATCAATCATAGTCTTAAATATAAAGCCTATAACTATAAAAATTTCTAGAGAAAAACATGGAATAAATCTTCATGACTTCTAGTTAGGCAAAGCTATTTAAAGATATGACACAAAAGCACAATTCATAAAAGAAACAAAATGATAAATTGTACCTGAAAATGTCTGCTTTTTGAAAGATCCTATTATGAAACTAAGCAGGTAAGGCACAAAATTAAGGAAAAAAAATTGCAGATACCATGAAGGGATTGGATCCAGAATGTATAAAAGACTCAAAACCCAACAAACAAGCAACCCAATTAAAAAATGTGCAAAAGTGTACCCCTTACTGAAGAAGATATACAAATGGTAAATGAGCATGTGGAAAGAAACTCAGCACCATCAATCCTTAGGATTGATGCAAAGAACTTCAACTTCAAAGAGATAGTACAATATACGTCTAAATTGGCTAAAATTAAAATTTCTGAACATTCCAAGAGTTGCTGAGGATTTAGAAGAATCAGAACTCTCAGATACTGCTGGTGGAAATAATAAGCAATAGACCTCTTTGGGGAGCAGTTTGCACTTCTAGGTACTTAACAAACAGATATAAAAGCATAAATCCATAAAGATATTTGCACATAAATGCTCATAGCAGCTTTATTTGCAAGATCCAAAACTTAGAAAGAACTTAAATATTCATCAATAACAATGAAAAGGTACAAACTATTGTAGGCATCTTGGAATCATAGTGCTGAGAAAGAACAAGACAAGGAGTACATGTTATTTCATTTACATATGTAATTCCAGGAAATACTAAATAACATAGTGACAGATGTAGATCAGTCAATGCTTGGGTACCAGGAAGAGTGCATGGGAAGCAGGGATTATAAATGGGCATGGAGAGTTTGGATGTTATTGGATACATTCATTATCTTATCAGTGTTGATGGTTTTATATATACATATGTATATAACTACATACGCATGCAGTTTGTTGCAGACAAATTGTACCTAAATAAAGCTGGTAAAAGTCACATAGATTTACTTCCTAGGATGGTAAGAATGTGACAGAATAGGCCAGTCGCGGTGGCTCACGCCTGTAATCCCAGCACTTTGGGAGGCCGAGGCGGGCGGATCACGAGGTCAGGAGATCGAGACCATCTTGGCTAACACGGTGAAACCCCGTCTCTACTAAAAAATACAAAAAAAAATTAGCCGGGCATAGTGGCGGGTGCCTGTAGTCCCACCTACTGAGGAGGCTGAGGCAGGAGAATGGCGTGAACCTGGGAGGCGGAGCTTGCAGTGAGCCAAGATTGTGCCACTGCACTCCAGCCTGGGCGACAGAGCAAGACCTTGTCTCAAAAAAAAAAGAATGTGACAGAATAGGTTTATTAGTCTGATGGTGATAGGGATCCCCATACTTGAATACACAAAATAATTAAAAAGAATGCCTTTCCATCTAGCACATTCTGTTATCTGTCTCTTCTGGTCCTCACTTCCCCTTTTATTTGAACCATCTTTCTCCTTTACCCCTGAAGTCCATACCCTTGTTCTATTTCCAGTAGTTTCCCCTCATTACAAGCCTCTGATTTTTGCTGGTTATTCTATATATCCCTGAGAATTCAAGCCATTCCAGGCAATCAGACCTTCCCACATGATCCTTACACCTTATGTAACAATATAAAAGAGAGCCCTAGAGCCCTTTGAACTTACCCATGTACTGGAACATCTGAAGCCCACTCTCAAAATTTACTGTAGTACTCAGAAACCCAGTTGTGGCTGCCACTGTCAGTAGGGAGCTCTTCTTTAGATAATGAGTGCTTGTTAACCATTTTTCTATTCCACAGCTTTTAGGATGATCAGAAGTTTCCTTTGTCATACCTCAGCTTGCTCCCGCATGGCAGTCTTAACCCACATGCCTCTTGTTACTCTTGGTGGTTGGCCTCACCTGTTTTTATCTGTCTTTTGCAAGAATACTTTCTCCCCTAGTTTTTATTATTTTTGTTTTTGTTGTTTTAAGATGTTGGCTTTTATTTATTTATTTTATTTTTTGGGGGAGTGTGGGGGCTAGTTCTCCTAGTTGCTTTCTGTATTAGGAGTTTTGAAAATATTAAGACCAATGCTATTGCTGCCATATTGCTCTCTCACTAATCCTTCTAACTACATTTTACAAATAATCTTTTTATCTCAGAACACTTTTAGATCTTCAGAAAAGTTTTGAACATAATACAGAGTTGTCTCACACCCAATCTACCCTATTACAATCTTACATTAGTTAGATAGATTTGTCACAATGAGCATTCATACTTAATTCAGGTTCCCTTAGTTTTAATCTGATGCCGTTTTTCTGTCCCAGATGCCATTTAAGATACATTACATCTAATCGTCATTCCTCCTTTAGGTTCTTCTTGGCTGTGACAGTTTCTCAGACACACCTTGGTTTTGCTGTTGTTGTTGTTATTACTTATCAACAGTCTTTATCTTTTCAATAGACTATTTAATTAATGGGAAAAGTTTTCAGGTTTGCTCACTTCACTGTCGTATCCCCATTACATTGTGCTCATAGATATTGTTGAATAAACAAAAGATGAAAACTAAATAAATGTATTAGTTAAATGTGGTTAGTCTGATTTTTCTTATGAACAAAAAGCTAAAATTAGTATTATATATGCCTTTAAAGAAAACATGAAAAATGAATAAATTATTAGTATATATAAATGTTATTTGGTAGGCAATGTTTTACCGCATGCATACTTGATGAGAGAAAGTGTTTTGTAAAACAATTACTTTGTATTAAAATACTTGCAGGTCACTGATGTCATCCATCATTTATACTTTATGAAAATTAAATTAAGTTCAAAATAAGGCAAGCTTCCAGGATGGTAAACTGACTTACAAATTGAATATATAACTTATAAATTACTTATGATGAAGATCAATTTTATTATTATCAGTAACTATCTTTAAAAATAGTTTAAAATAGTTCATTACCATTTAATTTGCCTGAATTCTCTAAAATTATGTTAAATATATATGTGTATGCCCTTTATTTAACACATTTAAACAGCAGTACAATCACAAATGTGGCTCAAAATATAGGCTTGTCCTTCACTTCAAAAGAATTCCACTGTTTTCTTTTTGATGTGTAGTTTGACGTCCAGGTGGAGCAGTTTGTAGTTTCCAAATGACCATCTGTGGAAACCTACACATTTTTCAGCCATTCTTTCCTCTTAAAAGTAATGAACAATTTCTGGGGGGGCAAGTGAATAAGCTGTCTGTGGTGTATTGATATAAAACTGCTTTTTTCCCCTACAGTAAGAATGGGAATCCTGTAGATAACAAATTATTGCAGTCAGGAACAGCAAGTATCTCATGAACCTGGAGACAAGATGACTTTAATAAATCCTGCAATGCCTATTTGCAGTGAAAGTTTAGAAACATCAAACTTGTTACCAAAGCAATTCCCTTTCTCCCTTTCAATGAAGAGAAAGAACAGTTAGATACTTTTCCTAAAATAATATCAGTGTATCAGGTCAACTATTTATAAAATTATCATTTGTGCCTATGGTCAAATTCATATAAAACTATACATGAAAAACTGCCTCTAGATCTGTATATCAAACTTTGAGAGGGATATAGGTCAATGAGAGCAAACTAGAAACTATTATAAGTGGTAGGGAAGTAAAGTTTCACTACCTGCTACGTACTGTTTACCTGCAACTTATATTTATTACTCCTTGTAGATAAAACATGAGGTATTTAATATATCATTACTATACGTATTTTATAGAAGAAAAAGGTGGAGTTAAATTTTCCAAGAACGTATTATAAGCAAATGGATTAGCTGAGTTTCCAGTCCACATCTGTCTGACTAAAGAAGCAAGAGTCTACTTGTGGTACTATGCCTGGCTGCCATAAGAAAAAAAAAAGCATACTTGATGGCTTAAGTAACATAAATTTATTTCTCACAGTTCTGAAGGCTGGATGTCCAAGATCAAGGTGTTGGCAGATTTGGCTTCTTCTGAAGCCTCTCTCCTTGGCTGGCAAATGGCTGCCTTCTCACTGTGTCATCACAAAATCTGTTCATGTGATGTCTTGTGTCTCTTCCTCCTTAAGGATACCAGTACAGTTGGATTATGGCCCCACATTTATAATCTCATTTAACCTTGATTACCTCTTTCAAGACCCTCTCTCCAAATACAGTCACGTTGAGGATTCAGGTATCAACATATGAATTTGAGAAGGCAGACACAATGCAGCCCATAATACTACTAGATTAGAGTCTAGCATAAAACTAGAGAAATGTTTGATGAAAAGGAGACTATTTGGACTGGAGAATAAAATAAGAGATTAAGAAACTTATTTAGATGGCTGTGACGCCAAAGAAGGATTTGACTTTCTCTATGTGGTTTCAGAGGATTAACCTAAAACTAATTTGAAGAAAGCACAAGACTATACATTTGGACCTTCAAAACAAAAAGGATCTCTACAGGTGCCCATGCATAAAATGAATGTTCTCTACGTGGTGACCTCTCTGTCTTCAAAGGAGCTGATGTTTGGAATATAGTTGAAACCGGCACTCTTCAATGTGGCAGCAGTAGTCACATGTAACTATGAAAATTAAAGTTAATTAATTTGCATTTCTCTAATGATTAGTAACGTCTAGCATTTTTTCATACATCTGTTGGTCACTTGTATGTCTTCTTTTGAGAAGTGTCTGTTCATGTCCTTTGCCAAGATTTTAATGGAGTTATTTGTTTTTTGCTTGTTAAATTATTTAAGTTACTTACAGATTCTAGATATTAGATCTTTGTCAGATGCATAGTTTGCACGTATTTTCTACCATTCTGTAGGATGTATGTTTACTCTTTTGATAGTTTCTTTTGCTGTATAGAAGCTCTTTAGTTTAATTAGGTACCTCCTGTCAATTTTTGTTTTTATCGCAATTGCTTTTGGGGCCTCAGTCATAAATCATTTGCTAAGGCCAATGCCCAGAATGGTATTTCCTAGGTGTTCCTCTAGAATTTTTATAGTATTAGGTCGTAGACTTAAGTCTTTAATCCATCTTCAGTTGATTTTTGTATATGGTTAAAAGTAGAGGTCCATTTAAATTCTTCTACATATGGCTAGCTAGTTATCCCAGCACCATTTATTGCATAGGGAATAAGGGAATAAAGGAGAAAGGGAGTCCTTTCTCCTTTGCTTGTTATTGTTGACTTTAAGATCAGATAATTGTCAGTAGGTGGCTTTATTCTTGGGTTCTTTATCCTATTCCTTTGGTCTATGTCTCTGCTTTTGTACCAACACCATACTGTTTTGGTTACTTTAGCCTTGTAGTATAGTTTGAAGTAGGATAATGTGATACCTCCAGCTTTGTTCTTTTTGTTTAGAATTGCTTTGGCAAATCACCCTCTTTTTTTTTTTCAGTTCCACATGAATTTTAGATTAGTTAGAATAGAAATATTCAGAGAGAGAAAATATTTTTTAAGACAAAGCCCACAGTGAGCTGTCCTTTAATGCTGCAGAACTCCCACCTAGAAGAACAGCAATTACTTGGATGGTTTGAGCTGATTTCCTCAGCTGAGGGTTCTCATAGAAGCAGCATAGCTGGCCACGGGCTTAGCCCTCAGATGTGTGTATATATATATATAACTATTTCCTATTTTACTGTTGTTCAGATTTAGTACTTGTAAATAAACAGACACAGTAAGGAGAAATTACACATTTTTTTCTTAAAAAGGTGTTTTTTTTCTAATTCTGTGAAAAATATGGTAATTTGATAGAAGTAGTGTTGAATCTGTACATTGCTTTGGGCAGTATGGCCATTTTAACAATATTGACTCTTCTGTTCCATGAGCATGGGATGTTTTTTCATTTGTTTGTATTATTAATGATTTCTTTCAGCAGTGTTTTTGAGATACCATCTCATGCCTGTCAGAATGGCTACTATTAAGAAAAGACAAAAAATAATAGATGTTGGTGAGATTTTGGAGAAAAGGGAATGCTTCCACATTGTTTGTGAGAGTTTAAATTAGTTCAGCCACTGTGGAAAGTCGTTTGGAGATTTCTCATAGAACTTAAAACAGAACTACTATTTAACCCAGCAATCCCACTACTGGGTATATATCCAAAGGAAAATAAATCATTCTACCAAAAAGACACATGTATTCATATATTCATCAGAACACTCTTTATGACAGCAAAAACATGGAATCATTCTAGATGCCCATCAACAGCGGACAGGATAAAGAAAATGTGGTACATAAAAAAGGACAAATTCATGTCCTTTGCAGCAACATGGATGCAGCTGGAGGCCATTTCCTAAGTTAACAGAAACAGAAACAGAAAACCAATTGCTGTATATATTCTCCCTTATTCTCACAACTGGGAGCTGAACCTGTAGTATGCATGGAGATAAAGATGGAAACAATAGACATGGCACCGCGGACTGCTGTGGGGGAGGAGGGGTGGAGAGCAAGGGTTGAAAAACTACTTTTTGGGTAATGTGTTCACTACCTGGATGGATCATTCAAACATACACCAAACCTCAGCAGCATGCAGCTTGCCCATGTAACAAACTTTCACATGTACCACCTGAACCTAAAATAAAAGTTTAAAAAAAACAAATAAAAATGAATAAACTAATTAAAATTAAATAATATTAAATATTTAGTCCTTCAGTTGCCCTAGTGAAATTTCAATATCCAATAGGCATGTAAAATATTAACTAAAAAATTATCACTGAGATCTACAAATATAGGTTCATATTTTCTTCCCTTTTTCTTCTCTTTTTAATCTTAGCAATGTTTATATCTCCAGAATATAGATGTTTTCACACTTGTGACATGGTAGATGCAATTTTTGAGGCTATTTTTTTCTTTATTTTAATTTGTTTACATTTCTTTTGAAAAAAGGTCTTACTCTGTTGCCTAGGTTGAGTCCAGTGGTGTGTAGGGTATTTTTTTTTTAATAGGCACTTCCCTTTTACCATCTTTGGATCTTTCCTACCTGATAAAAATTTAAAGGCAAAGTCATCATTGACATACAAGAACTTCTCAGTCTCTTTCCTGAATCATCAAGGATAAAACATCTAGGGAGGGGAGGTTTGATCATTGACTTGAATCTGTCATTATCCAACTACGGTTACATAGAATCAAAAGTTAGTAAACTTTTTTTCTCGTTCATGAAAGTGATAGAGAAGGTTGTTTGCTTCAGTTATGCCTTATAAAAAGTACAAATACAGAGGAGGAAATTGAGATGCAGAAAGAGAAAACAACCAGTAAGAGTATGTCAGATTTCAAACTACGATCCATATTTCCCAATTCAATCACATTGCTTTTTTTTCAAAAACTATCTCATTCTTCCATCAGTGCTTTAAAAAATAAATCTATATAGTTGTCACCGCCCCTTTCTCCTTCTCTAATTATTGAGAAACAATGACTATGTTATAATTTCCAGAGTCAGATATTCAAAGAAATATTTTAAAAGATATACTGATGCCATGAAAAAAAATTATCATCAAATATTATTGAGCATCAATCACATTTAAAAGACAAATTTCTATCACTACTATTTTAAGAAAATATTGTGAAGTTATTCAAAATGTTTTTGTATTAAAATCAATTTAAAATTCCAAGATAATATAAAACCACGCATTTGTTGAACTGATTATATATATCTATATTTATATCTTTATATATATATCTATATGGATATACATTGATCTATATCTATATCTAGATATTTAGGTAGCATTATTAATATGCATATAAAGATATGTATAGAAATAGAGGTACATTTTGATGTCTTCCTCTATTTATTAACATTATTAAAGAAACATTATTAAATTATAATAATTATAAAATTATTATTATAAAAAGGAACATTATTGAATTATAATTATGCAAATATTCATTGTAATTTTGATTAAAAAAATCAAATTATATTGTATGGAAAGTCACTATTCTGACTGGTATAAAGGATCTAGAAATTATCCTGGCCTTCTAGAAGCTTACCTTCTAAAAAAAGTCCAACATTTCAGTTTTTCTTTCATTATAGGACATTGTAAGTGCTATTATAGAAATATACACAAAGGCTAGTTTATTAAAGTACAAAGGCTATTTCAAACAGAAAGAATTCATAACACAGCTGACAATTCTTTTCAGACTTGAAAGCAGAGTAGGATTTCAAAGGAAAATACATTTTTTGAAAGGTGAGTGCCTGCATTTTTGTAAGATAATCTTGGCCTCACTGTATATGGTACCCAGGACAGTGCTCTCAACCTTGACTTCCTATTTAAATCACCTAGGAAACTTTTAAAATAGACATACCATGGTCCCTGCCCCTAAGACTATGATTTGATTGATTTCAGGAGAGGCCTGCCTATGGGGGTTTTTAGGAGCTCTCTGGGAGATTTTCATGAGCAGCCAAGGTTGAGAACCATTGCCTTAGATGATAGTCAAGAGATTGTATGAGGGGAAAATTGGTTGTTTTACAAGGCTGTTGTAGAAATCTACTATTTATAAAATGATGTTACTCAAGAGGCTTCATAATAATTCATTGTCAACAGCACTATTGATGCCACAACCTGACATAGCCTGGGTTAAAACAAAGGCCAGATCTTCAAATGTCACCAAAGATTATCACCACATTGTAAGGTAACATGCTTATCACCAAATCACAGCATTCACATTGATGGACTGCCTGGTGCAATGCATTCAGACAACACTTGCTCCAAGAGTAATATTTGTTTAATTAGCAAATAACAAAACATAAAGAAGGAAAGCTTAAGCTCCTAAGGAAATTCTTTTAAGTTTTATATGAACAAATGGTGACAGACACCTACAAGACTCTTTCAGTTCTGGCCCCTGTTCATTCTTCAACTTCATTTCCTGCCACCATCTTCTTCCCTTACTGGCTCAGAACACACTGGGCTCCTTCACCATGCTTGTCATGTTCACATACTATGAAGATAATCACACTCTTTTTACCTCAAGGCTCTTTCATGAGCTGTTCTCTCTTGCATGTTATCATCTTGGACAGGTTGTCCCCAGCCGCTTAAATTTTAAACAGACTCCTCTTGTTTTCTGTTGGTGTCTCTATTTTTTTTTTCCAGGGAATATATTGCAGGTTTTAATTATGCTTTCCAAATATAAGCCCCATGAGAGTAAGGAGTTAATTTACTTTGTTCATTACAGTGTACCAAGCACCAAACACCAATTTCATTTTAGTAGTCACAAATGGTTTTTCTTTTTTTTTTTTTTACTATTATTATTATTATTATTATTATTATACTTTAGGCTCTATGGTACATGTGCGCAACGTGCAGGTAAGTTACATATGTATACATGTGCCATGCTGGTGCGCTGCACCCACCAACTCGTCATCTAGCATTAGGTATATCTCCCAATGCTATCCCTCTCCCCTCCCCCCACCCCACAGCAGTCCCCGAAGTGTGATGTTCCCCTTCCTGTGTCCATGTGTTCTCATTGTTCAGTTCCCACCTATGAGTGAGAATATGCGGTGTTTGGTTTTTTGTTCTTGCGATAGTTTACTGAGAATGATGATTTCCAATTTCATCCATGTCCCTACAAAGGACATGAACTCATCATTTTTTATGGCTGCATAGCACAAATAGTTTTTCAATGAATAAAATAAAGGAATAAAGAAATACACCTCCAGCATATATGTAATATAGAAAAAAATCTAGCAATTGACGTGAGCTTCCATGAGTAGAACTTTGCCCAAACTGCTTATGGATTATAGGAGGGTATAATGCAATGTGCAGTTTCTCTTTCAGGTATGATAAAAATCCAATTAAAATAAATTATTTAAAGGACAGAAAGCAATTAAAAGAGCTTTGGCCCAAAATAGTTAATATCAAATGATTTTATCAAACATGGACAATTACAGGTTCTGTTACTAGAGGATAATAGAATTCTTGTAAATTATTCAAAAGGAGCAAGACAGCAACATGTGAAATTAGATATGAAATGAGAAAGTGACTAGTTTTTTTAATGGTGATATTATTTGTTTTAAAATAAATACCAAGCATGATGGATAAATTAATCTGATTCATGAACATAAAAAGCATGCCTGGTTCTTAAATAAAGATATAATGAAATTGAGTTATGACCTTCACGGTAGACGGCCATGAATAGACATTTCTACAACCCTGTCTCATGTCTCTGCATTTGTGATATGAATAATTTGAACTGTAAAAGTGAGACAATGGAAGACTGTTGAAAAGCGATACATCTGTTATCAAATAAGAATGTCACACATCATGAGGGCAGATCAAGAGACATGATCCTCATGATATGGAAAAAGATATTAACTGTGGAAATGATGTTAATTACTTTCTAAATGTCATTCATTTATTATATTCATGCTATACTAGCAAAAGAAATATCTATTATCTCTTAATAGTTACTGGGCCAAATAAATACCATACTGATGAAATAATTAAATCCTTTTAATAAAAGCATTTTGATTTTGTTAAACTTATTTTTAGATATTAAAATTTTAAATGGGTTAAAGTTTCAGAGATCTGAGTAAAAAGGTCAATGTTAATTTGTGCTTATGAGAGTGTGTCTCACTTCAGTTATATAAATAATACAAATGATAGATACATGCAGAAAAGAAGTCAGAATGAATATGCATTAAAAGCCAATATGCAATCAACATTTATAGAATGGTGATTTGGTTAATAGTACCAAGCACGTTCTTGCTTTTCATGGATTACCATTCACAATTCTAATTTGTGAGACAAGTATTTTATGACCTATTACCATGAGTATTTTCTGATGTATTTATTTAAATCACAGAACTTTTGTGAGATTACTGTGCAGTAGCTGCAATGCCAGGAGAAGACTCTCAGCTCACCATGGCTTGGCAGTCTTCCACCCTTACTTATGTATGAGAAATGCCAGATACTTTAAATTCAGGTATATGAGAAACTATGTCAGGTCTATTAGAAACTACATGAACAGAGGGAAGGAATAGTACATTTCTTAAGAATATTGTGTCTCCTGGATTATTTTAGTAATTTTTTAAATTCTGATTTTACAACAAATGAGTCATGATTAGGAATTAAAGTTGGGTAAACCCAGAAAAGTAAGTATTTACTTAACTCTTATTAGCTGTGAGGATGTTTGCTGGATCCTAAGGAAGGGGATAAATGTAATGAGAATAAGGATGTGTCTATTAAGCTGTTGCATAAATTCACATCTGTATATGGCAAAGTAAATTTTATTACCATAAATTTTAAAGGCTTAAAAACAATGTTGTCATTTATGAAATGTTACTTTAAACATTTTCTGAAGTGTTTCCCATGGAATGCTAATTCTGGAAATGCCTTGTATTTAACTATATTATTGGCTGAATGTTTTAAGAAAAAAGGACCCCTCATCAGTGTATATTAAATCTCATTTTTAGCTGGGCATGGTGGCTCATGCCTGCAATCCCAGTACTTTGGAATGCCAAGGTGAGCAGATTGCTTGAACCCAGGAGTTCAAGACTAACCTGGGCAACATGGCCAAACCCTGTCACTACAAAAAAATATAAAAATATTATATAAAAAATAAAAAAAAATGTGCCTGCAGTTCCAGCTACTTGGGAGGCTTAGATGGGAGGAGTGCTTGAGCTGGGGAGACAGAGTTTGCAATGAGCCAGGATCACACTGCTGTACTCCAGCCTAGGTGATAGAGTGTGACTCAGTCTCAAAAAAAAAAAAAAAAAAAATTACCCATTTTAGTAATTCACAATGCATATTATTTTGGGACTTCCAACAATTTTTGACAAACTAAAATCTATTCAAAGATATTCATCACATTTCCTCAACTTTTTAGGCATAAAATACACACACACACACACACACACGCACACGCACACACAGTACCTAAAAGGTTATATAATAATTGGAGATATATATATATTTTTTTAAAATTCTTTTGGGACAAATAAGCAATAAACACAAGTTTTATACAACTCACTTTGAAAAATACTGCTAGAATTTTTAAATTTTTATTTTTAGCACTTTTGCAATAAAAATTCTGACAGACCGTATTAACAGGAGTAGTCATTCAAATATTTTAATTTTTATGAGCACTAGAAGCTCTAAGGAAGGAAACGTCTTTGTTAAACCAATTATTTTCTTTAAAAAACAGAAAAAGTAATAGATAATTTACTACCTGTTCTCTACTATGATCAATAGCTTTTATATTGAATTTGTGGAGACATTCATTTAATTCAACATTTATCCAAGACATATTTACATATCTTTACTCATGTACTTAAAGTATAATAACAAATGAGAAGGCTCCTGCACTCACGTGGCTCCCAGACTTATGAAGGAGATTGAAACTAATATTAACATTCTATAGTAAGTGAGAAGATAGAGGAGTGCAGAGTGTTCTGATAGGACATCCACCTTACAGACACTGGGCATGGAAGGGTGAAGGAGCACTTGTTGAGAAGGAGAACTTAAGCTGACTTTTGGAGAACCAGTGAAAATACCTATGCTGAAATTATGAGAGGAGGTGTGGAGGTACCCCCAGCGAAGGATAGCGTATTGTAAAACCACACTGTGAGAAGCAGGAGAAGAGAAAGAAGAGGACTAGAGCACTAGCAGTTGGTATCACAATGAATTGGGTTTATCTGAAACTTATGGACACCAATAGAGTGGAGAAATAATGGGGTACCTGAAAGGAGAAACCGGAAGAAGCCACATCAATGAGTATCTTGTACTCCATGCTAAGATGTCTGAAGTGCATACTTGAGACAATGGTGAATCAATGAAAAGCTGAAAAGCAAGTGAGTGGTGTGACTATAAAGAAGGAATTGATTCCCAGTGTTTCCTACCCTCAATGCCTAGACCCCCATATTGGACAAATTCTAGAAGGTAAGGCCAGGTGGATACCTTCCTCCGTGAATATTTATTAGTAAACTAATTTGGGAAAAAAGCGCTCAGTGAAAATGTGGAAATGTGGAGAATGTTAAAAAATTATTCTCATAGTCAATGATACATTGGTAGGGCCATATGCTGGAATGTGGAAACAGAAATAAAAGTCACTTTTATTAAGCCCCTGGAGTGTGTGTCACACAATGCTAGATATTGTTTCAAAAATAAAGATTAGCAAGAATTTAATTTATCCTTTACAGTTTTGACCACATAAGATGACGGCAAGTGTTTTAAATGAGATAGTTTTTGAGTGCTCCTAAAACCTATTTCTCGCATAGTAACACTGAGAGTTTACCATACTTTTGTAGTTACTTCTTTACTCTGCTACGTACATTGGAATACTCTTAAGCCTGCAAACAGCTGTCATTTGCCTCTCTTTACTCAATGCATACGCTGATCACTGACACATAATATGCAATAAATGAACACATGCTTAAGCAATTCATACAATCAAGTATCTAGGCTGATACCTATCAAATGGCTTTCAATAAAAACATAGTATTAAATAGGTAGGATAACTTCATTATTTATATTCCAGGTATTTAGTTTCTTCATCTGTTCAATTTACTTCTGTCTCTAAATATTTTTTTTCTCCTCACTTTTAACTTAAAGTTGCCCATATTTGCCTCACAAAACATCAGGGGCATAATGTGAAGATCTGGGGAAAGTAGAAAGGACCTTCTAATTCATGATAATTTCTTAGACTTACCCTAAAGACATGGTATAGTGTTCCCCTTATGAAGTTTAGAGGCTAAGAAAGAAAGTAGGCATCAATCCCTAAGTTGCAAGGAGGAATACAAGGTAAAAGTAACCCTTTAATATAGGAACTAAACTAGTTTTAGTAGCAAAAACTTTTTATTGAAAAGATTGTGGAAGAAATGGTCAGGGTTTCCTGTCATTTCTAATCCTATGTATTATAAAATTTTACCATCTTTACCCATTGTTCGATTTTTAGTTTAATTAACATTATTATCTTAACAAAGATATAGTCTCATATATATTTTGACATTTAAGCTCAAAATATGATTTTTACATCTTAAAAATGTGATATCTGTTGGTTTTACTATAATAATCATTAAAAATCTCATTACACAATTGCATATTTAGGTAACTCATATTTTTTATAATGACTAATAGGATAAATAGTCTTACGTGTTTGAGTTCCCAAAAAGCAGACAAGACAGAATTAGACGTACAAGAAAGAGATACTGGGGAAAGGAAAGGTGGGGAGACTCTTTGGAATAAAATGCAGGTCTGGCTTTCACTGAAGGAGAGACAGAAGGTAGTGGTGTAATGATGTTAGGAAGACTCAGACTTCAGCACAGTTCCAAGAAAATTTCAGATCACTGGGGAGTCCTCAAGGTAAGATCATCTTTTGAAGGAGCTCTTCATCTGACTACATAACTCCCAAGTAACCCCATCATGCTCCATGACTGACTTAGAGAAACCCCCCCTAAAGCTTTCCTTGATGCAAACTTTGTGGAAAATCCAGAAGGGTAGCAGTGAGTGTCTTCATACCTGCAGCAGGAGATAAGAGAAACATGTTTTCGTGACTTACATTATACATAGATCTTTGTTCTCTTTTTGTTCTTATGGGTCCAGATCCATAATGTTATTTTATAATTCTATAAAAAAGGATGTAAATATTTTAAAGATACAGCATACATTTTTCCAAATTGTAAACATTATTAGGGGGCAGAGTATAATGTGATCATAAATACAAGGCTTAAATGCATGTTATTTTACACTTGTCATAATTGCATGGTAATGTTATTATTCATTTTAAACTGCATGAGTTTGAAGATGTTTTGTTTTTCTTTGTGGGGGACTACTACTTTGGCGTTATCTGGTGCATAGTAGAACCGGAAACCCAGTTCTCAGCATTTGGGCCCAGAATTTTTATTCCTTTATGATATAGCATTTGCCTTTTCTTATTGCCTGACTAGGCTTAATGCCAGCCCTCTTTTGAAATTCCACTGGTCCCAGCCCCTCCCACTTGCTTGTTCACTCATTCAGCATTGTGCTAGGGTAGGGGTAGGTGAACATATGGAGGATCCCGCCTTTAGAGAATTAGAAACAACAGCAACAGCAGGCCTGCTGGTGGGAAGCAGCATTTTGTTTGTTAAAGTCAACCCTCTTCCCACTAAGCAGCCCCAGGCAGAGGGGCCATGCAGCCAAAAATGTCAGAAAACATGGAGTGTCCCAGATCTTCACCCAGATTGGCATTTCAGGCAGGAAGACAGCCTTTGCCTGGGGAATGTCACTGCCGAGTTTGATGATTCTTGGTAATTAATCAACAGCTTCAGTGAAGGTATCCGGCTGTATCAGGAAGAGTGAACACAGATAACACTTCACATGAGTATAGAAGAAATTTAGAATGATTCTCAGCAAAGATGATAGCACACCGTCATCTTCTCTCCAGAGGAACAAGGCCCTGCATCTACAAAGAAAATCAATATTCCTGCCATTGCTGTGTCACTAATTTTACATATAACCTTGGGCATAGGTGGGTCTCAGATGCGTCCTCTGTAAAATGAAGCAGGGGAAATGAGATCCCCAAGAATCCTTCCAGATTTAACATTCTGTGTGACCCTATTAACATCTCCCATCTCCAGGAGACTGAGGCAGCTTGCTTTCTTACTCACCTGAACTTGGGGTCATTTGAATTAATTTCTCTGTCTCTTTTCACCTATATCTCTTCACTCAGCTTTGCTAGGGTTATGATTATTAAGGAGCTACCTGAAGCAACATCCGCGGGTAAGTGTGTTTCACTCACTCCTCAAACACCACGCTTCTTTATGTTTTTTGTCTTCAGGATGTGCCAATTGTCTGTCCAAAATGCTTTCCCCAAAACTCCTTTTTCCTCTGACTTATAGATTCCCACTTTCTTTTTGAGGTAATCAGACAAAACTCCTGGAAACCTTTATTTTAAATCCATCTCCATTTAGTGCCTCTCACACTCTTCCTCTGTGTTCTTACTTTAGTGTGTATTTATTTTATACTAATATGTATTCTCTTCTTTTGGAGGTTACTGTATTCTTTTCCTTTCTCTTCTCTTATTTATTTCAATTTAATTTTCTGACAGTTGAGATAAAACAATTCACTCAACTTATTCTAGCATATATGAAGTAGTGATTTTTGTTGTTTTTGGATGAATAAGCTTGGCTCTCATGACAAGAGAGAGTGTCAGCTACTTAATGTAAATGAATTAAGCTGAGCAGTTTTTTTTTGCATATTCAAATCAATTCTCAAAATAATTCACTATGACTAATGCCTGCATTTCTATATCTGGGTTTTCAGGTGTAGCCAATAATAGAAGTCTGGATGATATAAAGTAGTGAAGATTTTAGCTCATTTTGCTAGTTTTTTTTGGTCTATCAAACAATTAAGGTTGAGCATTCCTTTTCTGTTTTTTAAATGAGAATTATTTCTTTCTGTCTATTGTTTTTCTTTAATAGTTACAGATATATTCAGACTTTCTTTTTATTTTAGAGTGAGTAATCATAAAAGTGAATAAAATATTTCTAGAAAAACTGTGTGTCTTTAAAATTTTTGGCAAAAAGTAGTTTTTAGAAATTAACAAAATTCCTCCTCACATTTAGGGTCCCTTTTTATTCCTAATGTTAAACTCTGCTCTTTCTCTCTTTGGTAAATTATTTTTCAGAAGCTTTTCTACTACTTAGTCTTTTGAAAAAAAAATTTTAGTTTACTTGATTGTCTCCAATGTTTGTTTTCTATTTAATTCAATTTTATCTTTATTATTTCCTTTATTTCTACATACTCTGGATTCACTCATTGGTTATTTGTTTCTTTTTTCTGTTCTTTTCCTTCTTCTTTTTCTTTCTCTTTTTTTTTTTTTTTGAGACAGAGTATCATTCTGTCTCTTAGGCTGGAGTGCAATGACGCAAACTCAGCTCACTGCAACCTCCGCCTCCTGGATTCAAGAGATTCTACTGCCTCAGCCTCCATAGTAGCTGAGATTACAGGCACATGCCACCATGCCAGGCTCATTTTTTGTATTTTTAGTAGAGATGGGGTTTCACCACGTTGCCCAAGCTCGTCTCCAGCTCCTGAGCTCAGGCACTGATCACCCATCTTGGCCTCCCGAAGTGCTAGGATTACAGGCGTGAGCCACTGCATCTGGCCTAGTTATTTCTTTACTAGAACTTTGAGCCCATGTCCTAGGCCTGTCCTTGCTTTTTGTCGCTTTCCTAAGCCCCACCCCATCCCATATGAGACATGGGAGAATCTGGGGGTAGGCATTGGTGATTGATAAGAAAAACAGGGTTTTGTGAAGATAGTGTTGTTATAGCACTCTATGAAGCTCTTAGAGTGGGAGGGCAAGCTACCATTCATTTACCAGCTAAGATTTTGTAGGTGTTTATACTGGATTTGGAGGAGAGAGGTTATTTGACTTGCACAATATGAATTTTACAGATGGAAAAATTGAGTTTTAGAAGGCTAAAGAGATATTTATGAGTTCACAAGACTAGTATTAATGGTGCTGTGGTTCAAGCCACATAACATGAAAATACGCTGAATATGAAAACAAAATGGAAGCTAGATGTGAGACAATGTTTGCTATAAGAACAGAAGACAAGAAATAAGTCCAGAGAGGGAGAAATACAAAGACTGTGTCCCAAGAAATGGGTGAAGCTAGAGGGTCTAGGATAATTGTCTTAAGCAGTTGGCTGTAATGTATAAAGCTCCATGAGGTGAGTAGATGGGTCAGTGCTAGGTTAGGATCTTGCAGTATAGCTTGGTCACAGTGACACGGAATTACTAAATTGTTTTTCTTTACCAAAATTGACAGTTCACCAAATTGTCTTTGTAAGCTGCCTTTGGCTTCAACAATTTTTAAATGCCAGAGAGTTTGAAAAACAAACACAGACAGATATGTACTCATAAGATTCTATTGTTCAGGCTAAATGTGAGGTTAAGGGATGAGTTTTTCAATGGTGATCCTAAAACAGGTTCTCTGAATGATGTCATCCTAGAGCAGCAGAAATAACTTCCTCAGAACTTTCTGTGGTTCTAAACATATGAGCCATATATAGCAACTAGAACAGATAGGTTTCTATATTCCACACATTGTATGAATGCACATACACTCGTGCACAAACACATACATAATTTTTTTATCTGGTTCAGAAATTTATTCCCCATATGCTCCATTCTTTGACTTCCTAACGGTTCATTTTATGATATGATATTGTTTCACACATGAATGAATTGAAAGACATAAGAAGCAATCTGTCTGCTGTGAATTCACTCCTAAAGCCCTTCTCATCTCTTTATGTCCATGCATTTGAGCCTCTACAACCAAGTGCCAAAAAGAATTCTTTTCTTTGCTTTGTATTTTTACCTGGTCTGCATTTTTACTTATCCCACCCTCAAAGAAAACATTTGGATTTCATTCAGAGTTCTGAAAGAATATTTGCATTGTAGATTTCCTTTTAACACTTGTGGCAAAAATGAAATAGTACTCATTCCCTAATGCTCCCATTACAGAACATCTGTGAAAAATTAATTAGAAAAGAATTAATATTGTATATGCTCCACTTGTAGACCCAGATTCTTTTTGCAATTGATACGATGTCATGTAAATGTGAAAAAGTCATGATTTTTCAGCATATAAGCAGAATGATATAAATACTCATGTGTTTATATTTATTTGTATTAATAAAAGGGCTTTTCCACTTCTGCTTATAGGTCTGCATGTTTTCCCTTATCAAAGCATTTAGTAATAGTATTCATTTATAAATAAATTAAATACATGCACTTCATTATAGGAATCCATTGATGGACAATCATATATGGTCCCTGCCCTCATGGAGCTTATAGTCTAATGTGAGATATATTGACTAGGTAACTGTAGGTAAGAATATAAAGAATACGCTATTTCACTATATAAACTGCAGCTTTAAGTAGTCTATGGCATCATTGAGGATTTCTAGAGAAAATGATCTCAAAACAGAGACTTGACCATAAATCAGATTTTTCCTAGCCTCCGTAAGACAAGGAGTACAGACAACTTTAATTGTCTGCCCTTTAGGCAAGCACATTACCTACATGTCACTTCCATTAAAGATCATAATTTGTAAGAAAAAAGAAAAGGGACTGTGTCTCATGAGTTCCCTAATCCAGTACAATGAGAAAGCTGAGACCTACAGATTTTAAGATGACACATCTACAGTGTGGATTTTCTTTTTTTCATTAAACATAATTGTAAGAACAAGTTGCAATATTTTAGTATTCAGGAGAAGGATGAAATAATGTGATTGTGGGAATGTAAGATAAGTCAGTGGAAACATTATTACTTACCTGTTACATGTACTGATCAATGGTTTCAAATAAAAAAACAAAGTGTTACCAAAATTTTATTCCAGTACAAATGCATGATAAAAAGGCATATTCCAGAATTTGAGGGCAGGTTCAAAGAAGCATGGAAATGTATATGGCAGGAATGAGGGAGGCAACTAGCCAGGAAGAGTGCAGCAGGTATTGCCTTATAGGTATTGAAGAAGTTTTACTTGCTGGCCTGTTTATTATTAAACTTCCTTAACTTATCTTCAACAAATTCCATTGCCATCATGTTGCTTTGGAAAAAGGGTTTCCTTAGATGTCTAGATAATGCTTTTACAAATCTCTAAGTAACCATGTAGAATGCATGGAATGTAATGAACTTAGAGATGGACATTTTAAGTTAGAGAAAGGTCCATTTCACAAAGAATAAACTATTGAGATTACTATAAAATTATATAATTTGTATTAATATTCATTAACAGGGCATTAGCAGAATGAATGCCAAAAAGAATGATTGCAAGTAACTAGTATCCGACTGGACCAAGTTGAAAACATAATAAAATTTATAGGCTACTGTATCTAGGGAGAAGCTGGGAAATTTCATAGCATCAAAGGATAAGCTGAAGAAATGGGATCACCAGGAGCTGAAGTGAAGCACATGGTAGGAAAAGAATATTGCCATCTTAATGAGACTCCACCATGTTAAAATATCAAGTTTCCAATTATCAGAACTGTCCACTGCCACCTGACCAAACCGCAAATGTCAGCCCCACTTATATTTTCAACAGAGCATAAGGACCCTAACTGCAACAAAGCTTACCAAAGTTCCGGGCAGTTCCAACAAGCCAGCACTCCCTTAACCCCTCCCAGATAGGAACCTTTCTCAGAGCACACTTCCCTCACCAGGCCCCTTTTAAAAGCCTCAGGCTATAAGAGAAGTTTGATCCTGACCCTGCTGGCCAGAAGCCCTTCTCAGGTATATTCTCAATAAACCTGTCTCAACTGTAGAGTCACTTTCTCTTGTCTTCTTTCCTTAATCTTTCTATCTCAACAGCAAACATCTGAAAGATCTTTGTCTCCATCAGTCTCTCATCATTGTCTATTGTGAGGTTCATTCTCCAAGAATAGCTCTGTCTCTGTGCCAGAGAAGATGTTGTTATCAGCTACAGAGTTCCATCCTCCCAGTTTAATAGTGCCAGCGAAAACAGAAAACAGTTTTTCCCAATCATGTAAATACTAGAGAGGGACCCAGATTGTGCTTACTGGGCCACATACCTACTTATTAGCCCTATCACAAGTCCTAAGAAACAGGATAAAATCCACTGGTCAGGTAAGGTTGAAAGGTAAGGTTCAAAAGCATTCAAAGGAAGACTTTTCAGGAAAAAAACAAACAAACAAACAAACCAAAAACAAAAAAAAAACCTACCGTGGTGCATTATAACAGGCATTATGAGGTACCTGCAATTAACTGATTTTTAAATTTTTTCCTCTAGTGTAACCAGGTTCATATGCTCTTGAAGTGTGGATGTGCAATTTATCCTGCAGGGGGAGCTCAAATAATCCTCTGACTCCCCTGATGTGCGTCAGATAGTAGGGGCACAATGAATCTGGAATGAGGGAGGAGATAAAATTTTGGAGAGTTTGGAAGAGCAAGCAAAGATTTTAAAAAGCTATGTTCACAGTAGAGTGCTTTGTCTTTTGAGAATTCCTCTCTTATTTTTTAGCTTTGTCATTCAGTTTTGATCTTTTATTTTCTGTTGAAAATCAGTGCACACGTATGTTTATTGCGGCACTATTCACAATAGCAAAGACTTGGAACCAACCCAAATGTCCAACAATGATAGACTGGATTAAGAAAATGTGGCACATATATACCATGGAATACTATGCAGCCATAAAAATGATGAGTTCATGTCCTTTGTAGGAACATGGATGAAGCTGGAAACCATCATTCTCAGCAAACTATTGCAAGGACAAAAAACCAAACACCGCATGTTCTCACTCATAGGTGGGAATTGAACAACGAGAACACATGGACTCAGGAAGGGGAACATCACACACCAGGGCCTGTTGTGGGATCCGGGGAAGGGGGAGGGATAGCATTAGGAGATATACCTAATGCTAAAAGATGAGTTAATGGGTGCAGCACACCAACACGGCACATGTATACATATGTAACAAACCTGCACGTTGTGCACATGTACCCTAAAACTTAAAGTATAATAAAATAATAATAATAATAATAATAATAAAAGGAAATCACTGCAAATGGTGGCAGACAGAATCTAGTTTCACTTATGAGATTGAATGAAAACCAATATGAGGTCCACGACAAAACAGTCATAAGGGAGACTAAGTCTGACTTTATTCTAGACCAAGAGAATGTTCATAGTATATACAGAATCCAGACAAGTACATCAGGATCAGTGGTCCAACAGCAATGTGAGAATCAAATACTCTTCACCAATAAGATTATTTTGCCCATGGCCCCCTCTTTGGACACACACATCCTTCCAAAATATAATATACATGGATATAATTGTTCATTTGTTCATAGATTTTAGCTACCTCTTTATCATTTCTGTTTTCATTGTTAATATTACTTAAAAATAGGGACTTATTAGTATTTGTGTTTCCAGAAAATTTTCTAAATGTGGGCTAAGACCGAAGGCACCAACATGTAACAATTATTTCTCCTCATGGAAACTGTTGAGACTACTAAGTGGTACATATGAATTTGGGGGATCAGAATATCTGTTTGAAAGAGGCCAGGGGCCCTAAAGTAAACTTAATAACAATTGAATAACTCCTATTTAATCCTAATTTTTATTTTAGACTTACCTGCTTGCTCTGTGGAATGTATGTCACTAGACAGAATAGAGAAGAATGTCTCTCTCTCTCTGTCTTTTTAAAAACAGCTTTATGGATGTACAATTCACATATGATAAGTTCATCCACCTAGCGTGTATAATTCAGTGTTTTCTAGCATATTCACAGATATGAGCAACTGTCACCAGAATCAATTTTAGAATACTTTTATCACTGCAAAATGAAATATTGATTCCTTTGTTATTTTTTTCCTGAAGAAAATACTTTATTTCTCTTTTATACAGTTGAGGGGAAACATATGAAAAGGTCACTCTCAGTGATTTTTATGCTTTCATATGTTTCATGTTACTAATTAGCACATTTTCATTTCAGGTTGAAGAACTCTGTTTACAATTTCTTGTCAAGCAGGTCTAGTGATGATTAACTCCTTCAGCTTTCATTTGTCTGGGAAAATATCATTCTTTAATTCTAAAGAACAACTTTTCAGGTAGAATTTGCTTTATTGGTGGTTTTTCTTTCACTTCTTCTTTTAGCATTTAAATATGTCATTCCACACTCCCCTGACCTGAAAGTATTCTGCCTAGAAATCTGCTGAAAACCTTAGACATTCCCTGGTATAAGGCAAATTTTTTTCTTGCTGCTTTCAAAAGTCTCTTTTTGTCTTTGATTCTGAATAGTTTTATTATGATGTGTCTTAGTTAAGTTCTATTTGGGTTTAATCTTCATGGGAACATGAGTATCATGTACTGTGGTATACCCATGGAGCTGAGACTTTGTGCATGGTTGTGCATGGAGTGACAGTGGCTCTGGGGTCAGAAGCACTGACTAGGCTGTAGTGGTGGTGGCTCCAGTTTCTGAGACAGGGTACACACAGAACAGTTGTAGAGCCAAGTCTGTAGCACGGGCATAAACAAAGCAGCTTTGGAGCTGGGGACTGAAATGGAGACATACTCAGAACCAAATCTGCTCTGGGGTTCAGGGCATGTGTGTGGTGTGGATGGCAGCTCCGGTCCCCGTGTACCACAATAGCAACTCTTTTGGAGGGGAGTAACAGTAGCTCTCTCTGCAGGGGTCTATGGCAGCTATGGCTGTCTATTACTTCACTGGTGAAAGCTGCTAGTATCTTCTGTGAAATAAGCCATTAGAGTTGGAGCTGACAAATACATGGGATCCCCCACTTTAAAAGCTGTGGGAAAACCATGATGTGATGGATGCTTTTGAGGTCCTCAGCAGCAAAGGCTGCCAGGGTTGTCCACAGAGCAGGTCTCTGGGAGCTGTGATGGCACCCACCACATGGCTGATACAGATCACCACCGCCATTTTTATTTGTTCATAGCCATCTCCAGATCTCTCCACTAAGCAGATCTCCTGAGCAATCTTTTTCTGTCTGCTCATCCTCCCTTTTTTACTGTAGGTTCTTGATTGGACTCTTCAGCCCTCCTAGAGATATTTTCGTTCATGGACAGCTGTCTAATTGTTGATTTTTCTTGTCAGATGATGGTTGGTAACTTCTACTCTGCCATCTTTTTGACTTCACATTGGAAATCTCATTTCCTTTAGCTATCACCCCTTGTTCCCCATCCACCCATGTCACAAGCAACCACTAATCTACTTTCTGTCTCTATAGATCTGCCTATTCTGGACATTCACATAAATGGAATTATACAATATGTCATCTTTTATGAATGCCTTCTTCCACTTGGTATAATGTTTTCAAGGTTCATCCACATTGTAGCATCTATCAGGACTTGTCTTAATTTGTTTTCTGTTTTTTTATAACAGAATACCTAAAACTGGGTAATTTATTGAAAAAAGGAATTTATTTCATACAGATATGGAGGCTGAGAAGTCCAAAGTTGAGGGGCCAAATCTGGTGAGAGCCTTCTTGCTGATGCGGACTCTATGCAAAGTCCTGAAGCAGTGCAAGGTACCATATGGCCAGGGGCCTGAATGTGCTAACATGCTAGCTCAGGTCTCTCCTCTTTTTATAACGCTATCAGTTCCACTCTCTTGATAACCCATTAATCCATAAACGAATTAGCCCATTCATGTTGGCTCTACCTCTCACTTCTTAAAGATGCCACCTTTTAATACTGCCACATTGGGGATTAAATTTCAACATGAGTTTTGAAGAAGACAAATTTTCAAACCATATCAGTACTTCATTCTTTTCCTTTTTATGGCTAAATAATATGAGATTATATGGCTAAACCAGATTTTGTTTATCCATTGACCTTTTGATGAACATTTGGGTTACTTCCACCTTTTGTATATTACAAACAATGTGGCATTAAACATGTAATATTTATTATTAGTCATAAATTTATTTGTAATTAAGTTACAAATAAATTTATTACTTATCCTTGTTGATAAATTGGTTGTTATTAATAGATAATAAACACTTATGTGCAAATTTTTACGTGGACATCAGCTTTCATTTCTCATGGGTATGTACTTATGATTAAAATTTCTAGGTCGTATGATAACTTACATTTAATCATTTGAGAACTGCAAGATTGTTTTTGAAAGTCATTGGATCATTTTACATTCACAGAAGCAATATATGAGGGTTTTGGGTTCTCGACATCCTCATGAACACTTGTTACTATGTGACTTTTTGATACTAGTCATCCTAGCTTTTCAGTGTGGCTTTAGTTTGCATTTCCCTGATAGTCAATGATATTGAGCATCTTTTTTGGTGTGCTTCCTAGCCATTTTGTATATTTTCTTTGGAGAAATGTTTTTAGATCCTTTGGACACTTTCAAAAAATATGTTTCAGTTTATTTTTTATTTCTTAATATTTTTTAATTGTTAAAAGAAATAGAGATAGGGTCTTGCTATGTTACCCAGGTTGGTCTCAAACCCTTTGGCTCAAGCAATCCACCCACCTTGACTTCCCAAGTACTGGAATTACAGATTTGAGCCACCACACCTGTCCCCTTTGCCCTCTTTTTCATTGAGTTATTTATCTTCTTTATTACTCACTTTTAAGTGTCTGTCATATATTCTAGATACAAGCCCCTTTTCAGATCTACAATTTACAAAGATTTTTTCCCATGTTTGTGGGTTTTCTTTTCAGTTTCTTTATAGTGTCTTTTGATGCATGAAAGTTATTAATTTTGAGGGAGTCCAATTTAACTTTTTTTAAATTATTGCTTATGTTCTTGGTGTCATATGTAAGAGTTCACTGCAAAATATGGTTTTATAAGGATCTATGCCTAACTCTTAAGAGTTTTATTGCTTATGTTCCAACATTTAGATCTTTGATACATTGGGGTCAGTTTTGTATGTAGTGTCCAACTTACTCTTTGGCATGTGACTATGCAGTTGGCCCAGCACAATTTGTTGAAAAGACTATCTTTCTGCAATGAATTGTCAAGGGACTGTATAAAATTAGTTGATTTTATATATATATATGTGTGTGTGTGTGTATGTTTATTTATGTAATCTCAATTTTATTTCATTTTTTCTATAGGTCTAGCCTTATGCCAGTACCACACTCTCTTGATTACTGCTGTGTTGTGGTAAATTTTGAAATAATAAATTTGTATTCCTCCAACTTTGTATTCTTTTTCAAGATTGTTATTCTTTATCAAGATTGTTATTGTTTTTTTTCAATTCCTTTTCCAAGATTTTATCAATTCCTTTTCAAGATTGTTATTGTTTTTCTTAAGGTGATATGTTTATCTTTTTATCTCAAAGACAGTAAAATAAAGTTGACAAACTGAGAGTATGTGCCTATTACTTTCCCCCTAGGAAATTAATAAAGAGTTCAAAATAATCTTTCTCTTGTTTTATATAGTCATTTTGGGAACTTATCTAAAGGCTACAAAAGCAACCCAGCCCACTCCTGAGCAGTGCAAACTCTGGGACTCAAAATAATTTGGATAAATGTAACCCTTCTACCTTTATATGGAAGCTCAGAAAAAGTGTGGACAATATCTAAAAATTGTTTGCCGTAACACTTTATAAAGAACAAATGAATTTTGAGAAACTTGGTTGGCCTAATTTTTTTTCCAGTAAGATATATACTCTATCAATAGCCTTAATATATTTCTATGGTACATAGTTTCCAGTATATGTTAGGTATTCATTAAGTTGTTGTTCTTGATTGCATGAGACAGAGATTTAGGGGCAATAAGTGACAAAATATAGTATAAAAAGCAAATGAAAAGTATCCTCAGTTTTGGCAGATTTTAGAACACCATACTGACAGATATTATAGTAAAGGGAGAAAATGGTGGCCTAAATGAAAATGGGATTGAAAGTCATGACAAATAAATGATGGGTGAAGAAAATAAAATATTAGCTTTTGTAGGTTAAGAATAACAGTCTTCAATGTAAAAAAGACTAGGTGTTATTACTTGAACCCCCTTTTTTCAGACACTCATACCCCCTTTTGAGTCATTAGAGTGACTAAGAAATTGAGAATTAAAATATACGAACAGGGTGATCAGGTTCAAATTAGACGCAGAATAATTTTATTCTAGCCTCTTCCCTAAAGAAACGATGAAACAGTCTTTATTATGCTCTAATAACCATGCCAACACTACATCTCAAAATAGTTGATGATATAACTAACACCAATGGATTTTATTTTTATTATGTTTGATTTACTGACAGTGTAGGTAATTTATGTTGTTTATTTAATCCTGAAGCATAAAACATAGCACTCTCTTACCTAAGTCTAACTGAATTTAATAATTGGCCACTATTATAATATGTTTATGTGACATAAATTACTGTAGATTAAACTTTTGGCATTACTGAGAATCCAAAGAAAACACTATATTAGATAAGCAGGTATCAAAGAAGGGCAATTGGTAAGAATAAAACTAGAAATTAATGTACAACAGAGAAAATAACAAAATTAAAAAGAACATTTTAATGGATTATCTAAGAAATAATTTCTGCAAAAAGGCTCTAGGCTTAGAATGTTTTATTTGTGAAATATTCAAACACTGAAGTCATTATCACAATGTGATATAAAATCCCTCTCACAAATTTATTACATATGTATATTTAAATATATGTAATAAATATGTAGTATATAAATTATTATATGTATTATAATAAATAAAAATATACATACATAAAGACACATATAAATTAATATAATATATAAATAATATATATAATTAATATGTAAATTATGTATGTTATATAATTATATATTAATGTATAAGTGTATATAATTTATATATATAATTATATATTTATATTTAATATACATTATCAATTATATATTATATATTTTATATACATTAACTATATAAATTTATATTTAGGGAGAGAATATATAGAGAGAAGAGTGGCAGGCTGATTCCTGTGATGTGCTAATATTTGGAGGTCAGGTAAAGAAGAGATACTTCTAAAGAAGATTGAGTATTGATCAGAGATGATGAAGGAAACCCAAGAGCAGGCAGACTTGTGTCAGCAAGGAAGACATTTTTGTCTGTTTTAAATGAGGCTATGAGATCAAGAGCAGAGAGAATAATAATAAATGAATAAATTATTATATATAAAATTATTCTATGACATGAATGTAAGCAGTATGAAAATAAAGCCATACAAATACCCTTAGAATTTTAATTATACAGTTGTAAAAATATGAAATGAGACCTCTGAAAATTTAATAAAATAATAATGTCAAAAATTAAACCTACTTAATTACAGAAGGTAAACTTCAGAACATAACACTATTTCAATATGAGTTAATGCATTAATCTACTATAACAAGTCAATAGTGCATTGGAGAAACGAGACAATTTTACTGAATAATAATATGTAATCTACTATGTCAGTTGTCATTCATCATAAATGATAATATCTTTTCTAATTCATTTTATATAATAATGAATAATAATAACATAACAGACAGATTAAAAAATACTCTTCTGGTATTTCCCTGTTTGGGGATAAGTAGATTTCCTTTGATAATTTGATATTTTTAGAAACCCATCTTCCTAGGAAGAAATCAAATGGAAACACAACAGAATTTCATCAAACCAGAAAGATAAAACGACAAAGAAAAAGAAAGAAAAAAAAAACTTATAACGCAATTTGAAAATAATCAACAATATGATAGGAGCAAAGCCTCACAAATCAATGTTAAACATAAATGTAAATGGATTAAATGCCCCCATTTAAAAGTTACATATTGGCAGAATGAATTAGGAAAAAGAAAATAAAAGAAAAAAAACCCAAAAAACATGATCCCATTATATACTTCCTAAAAGAAACTCACCTTACCTGTAAAGACATACATAGATTGAAAACAAAGGGGTGGGAAAAGATATCCCATGTAAACAGAAACTAAAAGTGAGCATTCAGTTGAACTCATGAACAAAGAGAGTAGAAGGATGGTTACCAGAAGCTAAGAAGGGTAATGCAGGGGTGAGAGGAAGGTGGCAGTAGCGATGGTTAATAGGTACCAAAAAAAAAAAAAAAAAAGAATGAATGAATAAGACCTACTGTATGGGAGCACAACAGGGAAACTATAATCAATAATAACTTAAGTGTACACTTTTAAAATAACTAAAAGAGTATAGTTGGATTGTTTGTATAACAAATGATAAATTCTTGAGCAGATGAGTACCCCATTCTCCATGATGTGATAATTACGCATTGCATGTCTGTATCAAAATATTTTATGTACCCCATAAATATATACACCTACTTTATACTCATAAAAAATTAGAAATTAAAAATGAAAAAAAACAGTAAAAAGAGACAAATAAATATATTACATAATGACAAAGGAATCAATTTGGTAAGAGAAGGTACGAATCCTACATATAAATGCAGCCAACATTGGAGCACCCAAATTCACAAAAGAAACACTGCTAGACCTAAAGAAAGAGATGGACAGAAATACAGTTTCCTGTTGAGTAGTCTACTCAATTACTTTGAATTGTGGTTTTGTACAGGAACTATATTATGTACTGGGAAACTGGGGTAATAGATATTCTAAAATGTACTCCCAGCTAACATTCTTTAAAGCAATATTTTGTTGTTTTCAAATAAGTACTGCTCCAGTAAATTAATCAGAGATAAGTTCAACTTAAAAAAATTCAATTTTTTCAAAATAATTTGTTCACGATGTAATGAAACATATTGACTATCAATGAATTATATAAATTATCTAAAAATAATTCTGACAAAAACTGAGCAACAGAATGTGAGTGAAGTGTTGCAGACCTAAACATGGAATAAAAGAAGAACATGTATAAATGGAGAGAATTTGAATCTTTCTGAAAAGAAATACCCAGAACCATTAACATTTTTACATTTTTGTATTAATTTATGGAAACTTTTCAAAATCTCCGTGATTTTTCTAAAAATTAGCAAAAATGTTACCAAAAATAGAGTATTTTGAACAGAAACATTAAGGGTATTCTGAAAAAGAACTTGAGTAAAAAATCCTTTTCTGTAAAAAACACACTAGAAAGTGAAAATAAAAGTTTGGACATAATGCTAAAACCTAATCAATGCAACCAAAACAAGTAGGTGTTAAGCTTTTTTGGAAGACACAGAAATATTTATTTTTTTGAAATCGTGGGGAGAGAACTATCACCATCAATGGGAATATTGATATGTGATTGAACAAATAATCTGAAAAATTTCTACAACTTAGAGGAAATTTAGAAGATTAACTTATATTAGTCCTTCAAATTATACATCAACTGTACCTTGCTTGATTAAAAATTTATGTGTGAAAAAGATGGCATCCACGCAAGCATATAAATATAGAGAAGTACGCACATTTGGGAACAATAATAGCCTTTGATAAAAGGAATGATGATGTTCTTAAGAAACATTATACTTGGATAGAAGGATGAAATGCTAAAAATGTAATATTAGCAGAAAATCACACACATGGAAAAATGCAAGCATAATGAGACAGAAGTAATACGGTAAATTGAAGCACTAGGGTGGATTACGAGGTCAGGAGGTCGAGACCATCCTGGCTAATACAGTGTAACACCGTCTCTACTAAAAATACAAAAATTAGCTGGGCATGGTGGCACACACCTGTAATCCCAGCTACTCAGGGGGCTGAGGCAGGAGAATCACTTGAACCTGGGAAGCAAAGTTTGCAGTGACCCGAGATCCCACCACTGCACTCCAGCCCGGGTGACAGAGCAAGACTTGTCTCAAAAAAAAAAAAAGGAAAAACAAAACTTAACAAAAATATATGTGTACTTAAATAGGTGAAATATATTAACAAAATGTGTGCAAATGGGTAATACAAATGGTCAAGAAATTTTTGAAATATATAAAAACTTGCCTACCAATGTAAATGAAGATAGCAATATGCTATTTCTTACTTAACTAGCACTTGATAAATTGCTGGGGATTTTATGGAGAAAGACCCTCATTCGCATCTTGTTGGTAGAAGTGGTTTGATTGCATCGTCTCTAAAAATCCCTTTAGCAATATAAATAAGAAGACTACAAATATTCTAGTATTTTACCCAGCACATTTTTTGGTCAAGAAATCTATCAGGCAAGTGGTCATACATATGGACAATTAGATTTGATTTTGATAACATATGTAGTGTATGAAAATTGAAATAACATAAGTATCTATAAGGGAAATTGGAGAATACATTATAAGCCTTATACAGAATACTTTAAAAAAATTTTTAGAATCTTGTTTTTTGAGTGTATAAAATGATAAATATGCAAAAGCAAAAATCACGTGCACACACACACACACACAAATATATACAAAAAACTCATCTGCAGATACATACTTCACTGGCTATGTCTAGGCTTTGTGAATATAGATTTTTCTTCCTACTCCTATTTTTATTTTTGTTATAAATTTCCTATTGTTCCTATTGGTTTTAAACTTCAGGCCCGTGACTTTATGAGTGACTAGTGTTTCCATGAATGAGTTTCAGTGTCCCTACAGACTTCTTGAAAACGAAGTTGTATAGAAAGACTTGCTCAACATATACCTTCTGACACAGCAGCACAATTTCTACTAGAATAGGAAAATAAAAAAGTTTATTTTCCAGTCATCTTTCTTCTTCCTCTGTCCATTTAAATGAGTTTTACCTTTGAGTATGATTTTGAGTCATGTTTATAATGTGGAATTTACAATGTAGACAGGAGAAAGGAAGAGGCAAGAATAGAGAAGCAGGAAGAAATGCAAAGAGACAGAAAAAGATAAGTTCTGTGTAGGGTGGCAATTCAAGGAAAGAGACAGTGAATGCCCGCCTAAGCAAGTGACTGGCTTTGGCAATTCTGAGCTGAGAGATTATTTAAATGTAAATTAAAGAATGTATAATAGAGGCCGGGCACGGTGGCTCACGCCTGTAATCCCAGCACTTCTAGAGGCCGAGGTGGGCGTATCATCTGAGGTCGGGAGTTTGGATCAGCCTGACCAACGTGGAGAAACCCAATCTTTACTGAAAATACAAAATTAGCTGGGCGTGGTGGCACATGTCTGTAATCCCAGCTACTCGGGATGCTGAGGCAGGAGAATCGCTTGAACCCGGGAGGCAGAGTTTGCGGTGAGCCGAGATCACACCATTGCACTCCAGCCTGGGCAACAAAAGCGAAACTCCATCCCCACCGCCCCCCCCCAAAAAAAAGAAAAGAAAAGAAAAAAGAGTATATAATGGAATGTTTCTGATATAAATGGGATCCCCTTAATATTCTCTAACATATGTGAGGTGTATTTGGAATTTTTCTATTATTATTTTTATTTTCTGGAGTCTACTTTTTTATGTAATACCATGCTGTGCCAGATTAGAAAACATGTGAACTGGAATTTACTGGCGATACAAATATTTATCTGATAGAAAGGTCTATACAGGTTTTATTAGGCTTCAAAAATATTTCTTGGTATGGTAGCACGTCCCTATAGTCCTAGCTACTTAAGAAGCTGAGGTGGGGGGATTGTTTGGGCCCAGGTGTTTGATTCCAGTTTGGGTAGCATAGTGGTACCCTGTCTCCACCAAAAACAACAACAACAAAAAACAAATAATACAAGTGTTATTAGTTGAAAGTGATGATCTCCTGTACCTCCATTGCATTTATGATTAGAGGGAAACACTACTATGTAGAATAAATTTCCAGAGGCATTTTCTTAGTGTTGATCACCCCATCTGTCTTTTTGCTTTTAGAATTTTATTAGGACGGTAATGCAGTCTTCGAGTTTTATCTTCAACTGCATCTAATGCCTTCTATATTAATTGAATCAGGGTCCCAGAACAAAAAAAGGTAATACATTTAAAAGGGAAAACTAAAGATAGTTTAACAAAATGACTACTTAGGAAACTGTCATTCAGGGTAAGGAAATGAACAAAGTATGGAGAGTCAACCTTGGTTTAGAAATAACAAGAAGTTATTGCCCTTCCTAGGTCTTAGGTGTAAGCAGATGACATTATTGAAATCTTAGGAGAGTTTTAATTATGGGAGATAGACTTTAAAGAAGGAATGTGGCCTTGAATAATCATATACACACTCTCAAACCTACATCCAGCATGGAGGGGATCAACAATATAAATGCATGATCTCTACCTCCTCTCACTCTCTAAGCTCCAGCCAGTACCTCCCCATTGGAGGGACCCAGTGGGAACTACAGAGGGTAAGGAGTCCTCTTTGACACCATTCATGTCAGTCAGCTCTGTGATGCACTAGGGATGATGACAAATAACAGAGAGCTAATCTTGAGGAACATACAATGAATATCAAACACAATTGAAACTCTTAGTGAATTCAAAATCTCTACATATAAAGCTGACATCATGATACTACACATTCCAAATTACATACAGTATAAGAGTGACTCGATTACAAAGGCAATGATGGAGGCTTGTGCCAGTGTAAAACTAGCAGTTTCTTTTCTCTTACAAAAATATGTGGTAAAAAAAATTTAAGAAAAAATGGGAGAAAAAAAGTAGCTTTTACTTTTGGAATCTGAAAATTGTAGATGCATTGTTATCTACTCCAAATAGGAGTGCTTGAGCTCTGGAGAATCAGAGGACAATCTTTGTCTTTTTATTATTGTTATTTATTTTTTGAAGAAATGTCTACCATCTTCCCAGTTGACTGCATCTACTTGAAAGATGTGCTTCTGGAATAAGCTAGAATGTGTTCTAATTCCAGGTCTCCTCTTACCCAAGGAATACTAATTCTTAACTAACTCATCTTCTATTAAAAAAAAGATACCCTTCATTGTAAAGGAAGAATATTGATATTAGACTCAACAATAGTTTTTGAAGATTATATAAGACAATTTATAAAAGATACATATCATTATGCCTGCCATGACACTGATAAAATATTAGTTTGAGGCTCAACACATTCATCCAGCAAACTTCTCCAACTTTCCAAAGTGCTTGTCGCCTTCTTCCATTTGTGAGAGACTAAGAATATTCTCTGGCTGTCACAGCACTTGTGATTGAGTCAAAAAGTCTTTCAGACATGAAAATATTTAATTAAAATTGAGAATGTTTGCAAACCTGTGTGTGTAGTCCCATGTGTATAAGAGTGGATGGTAAGGGGTGTGGTCGGTATTGAGGAAAGGAAACAAAGAAACAGAGATATATAAAGTTTTTACCATGCTTTCAAAGTTGAATACATAGAGCAAAGAAGTTTGACTACTAAATTGATGAAGCTCTGACCTTTCACAACTGGTAGTATAATTCAAATACAACATGGTACCTGATTACCACGACTGGAACACTCGTTGGGGCCATACCCAAGCCACCCGTGGAGGACACTGAATTGACAGCATGTGGATAAACAAGGAATGTTTTTTATTTAGCTGAGTGCCTGAAGTCTG
This sequence comes from Pongo abelii, assembly GCF_028885655.2. Lineage (NCBI taxonomy): Eukaryota > Metazoa > Chordata > Mammalia > Primates > Hominidae > Pongo > Pongo abelii. The sequence continues at coordinate 60,012,296 of NC_072003.2, forward strand.
AAATATAGTAAAAATAAATAAATAAATAAGAATTCCCATGGATTCGGTCTCTGATTTAGGAACATATTTCTGACAGAGGCCATCATCACCAACCAGTGCATGGTTGACTTTACATCTGCCTTGACAATTTTTCTGTCACTTAAATTAGAGAAATTTAGGATACATGCAAAAATAGTTGCTCTTGATTCGCTAAAAGTACTCTTGTGTGCCTAGAGGGACCTTCTAAAATGTCTGTTTACGATGTACTACTCCAAGCATAAGAAGTTTTCAAATGCAGAGGTGACCAGCCATAAAAACTATGCACGTTAATAATTCAAAAGATATATCTGTAAAAACCGTTCTTTCTTTAACTCCCACACCCTTGCTATGTTTCCAGATTATCATAATACAACATATTGTTATACAATTATATGATAATAATTACCTGATGAATTTTCTATGTATAAAAAAGAATGGAGGTAAATTCCACTTAATGAAAAGCATATCTCTTCATGCAGGGTCGAAGAGATTAAATGACAAGCCCCTTATGAAGTACGTGGCATATAACAGATAAGTAATTAATAATAGTTACTTCTGAAATGTTCTATCGCTCACCACATCCATGGATCCTGCAGCAACACTGTCACCTTTGCTGTCCTTCATTTTCTCTAATACAAAAGAAAGGTAATAGGTCCTGTTTCACAGTGACACTGAAGAATTGATTGAAAAGACATCAAGTGCCTAGTATAGAGCCTTACCTGTAGTAGTACTCAATGTATTTTTTATTTTCTCAATTTGACATAATGCTGACTCTTTAAATAAAATATGAGTAACTTAATGAGAAATTAGTATACAGAAAACATATACAGATACTGCTTCCAGTTATAAACACTAATCTAGAATGCTTGATTCAGAAAGTGTTGCTTGTCAACCACCATTTATTTAAGGAGCCATAAATTCCTAGTAAAGCTAATTTAAAACTGACAATGTTTCTATTCCTGGAAAAATAAGCTCAAGCATCATTGTGGTGATACTGAGGGTGTGCATTTGTATTTACATACTATAGATAACTGTAATTTTTTCACGAAGTTACCAACATTTAAACAGATTCTCGAAGCAGCCAGGCACTTAGTAGTAGCCGCAACGTCAGCCATTTACAATTGTTCAGAAAATCGCACTAATTGAAACTGTTCAAATCATCCATGGGTTGTGTTAAACACCATTTCTTACACACTTGCACCTTGGAGGTACACTGGTTTTGTGTAAAATAATAATTTTAAGACAAAATAATATACTTTAATGGGAAATATTGGTCACAATATTATACAAAGCAGATTTCTATATCAAAAACAACTACGAAAGCATATCTTTTAATATACTGTAACAAGTTTGGATGTTGTATTAAGTGTCCCTTGAATAAGTTTGCATGCATATTAAAAGTGGTCATATAAGACCTTGTATTTTAGATGAAACATTTTATTTAGAAGACAGAAGCTGGGCACAGTGATGTGTGTGCACCCGTATCATCCTGGCCACTCGAGAGGCTGAGGCAAGAGAATCCCCAAAACCTTGGCGTTTGGGGCTGTATTGGGCTGTGATCACACCTGTGAATAGCTACTGTTCTCCAACCTGGGCAACACAGGGAGATCCCACCTCTAAAATAAATAAAAATAAAGATGTAAAACAGAGGATTGTGGTCCTGTGCCTGGAAATCATTTAAACCAAAATATACTTAATATAATAAGTTTTCGCCTCCTTGATATGTAAAGTGGATCAATGTAACAAACCAGTGGCTTCCAAACTGCATTTCTCTTTTTCAAGAGAAAACTAAGCTTTAATTGTGAGATCATACATTAAAAAGAAACATTTCTCTACCGCCATTAACCCCCCACCACTTCTGAGGCAACTTCACAGAGCAGTTAAATAGAGCTTGGGAGAGAGGCAGAATCTGGATCAAAACTAAACTAAGCTAAACACAAAGTATTAGATTAGGGGACAAAACATATGTAAATGTAATCTGCTAAGTAACATGCTAATAACATATTTGCTCCATAGTTTTGATGATATTGCCATAGACACATGAGGTCAGAACATCTCTCTGAAGGGGAGGGATATCTGACAGATATTTTACATTTGAAAGGGTAATGGACGAAATTTTGCAAAGGGTTGTTACCTTCACCATAGCTAAGCCTCAGGCCTTCCACATTGATGGCTCAAAAATTCCATTTTTACCTTTTTTTTTTGTGAGGCAATATGGTTTGTTCTCAGGAGTGCTGCTTTTTGTAGAAGGGCTCAACAAAACCTATGTACAAATGAAAAATTTAAAGCCTGTGGTTCTAAGTATCAAGAGAAGTGACTTTCCACATTTACCCCCAAAGCATAATAATCAGATTGGGTGAAAACCAGCTTCTCAGAATGTTCCTTAAACAGTTTATTACCTAGGCCAAATGTGCAGTTAAGTCAGTGCCTTTAATATGGTGCTTCTGTCCCTTTAATGCAGATTTAACACTAATGCTGGGCAAACTTCTTCTTTAGTCACTCCCCAGGAGAGCCTTTGAAAGGACACTGCCCCACTTACTCCTCTATGCTATTTTGTTTCCAAGACTCCAACAACCCTGTTTTGATTGGTACATTTGTTAATCGGACAAGAGACAGGAGTGAGAGTGTTTTTCTACTTAGCTGTTTAATAAATGCCTCATTTCTGTGATGTAAGAACTTAGGCCTTTAGAACAGAGTAGAGAAGATGGTGAACTGAAGGCAAATCAGATCTTTTTTGTGGGGTGGGGGCCAAAGCAGTGTAATAGAAAATCATAGACTTATGACTCAGATTATCTAGGTACTATTCCCTATTCCTCATGTATTAGCTCTGTGACTGAGTAATTCATGAATACCTCGGAGCCTCAATTCTCTCAACTGTATCTACCTCACGTAATAATCATACATAGCAAATGCTGGGACTAGGCCGGTGCTCCATATAAACCATGGCTCTTCTTTCTCTTTTGCCCTTATGACACAATAAAACCGGGATAATTCACATTTGTATTTTGAGAATTGCATGATTTTCTTGCAAAGCAGCCCATCAAAGAATGCAAATAGCATTCTTTACTATTTAATGCAAATATAAAGGCTAGAGAAAACCAAGTGATTATTTTCTTTCTCCTTAAATCTTTGCCATATCACAACACTAGTGGATTTCCAGGTTACCGATACTTTTGTTACAGGGATCTGCTTTTTCATCACATATCCTTCTGTGCCTATACGTAATTTTTGTCTTTTCTCCAGCGTTTTACCTTTCTTGCCCTGGGATAAAGACGTTCAAATTTCACTCTTCTCCCACAGTTTCAAAAGCTACTTCCAATAGTCTTCTTGACAGAAAATTAAAGTTAAATATTAGCTGAGTCCCTTATTTATTCATTAAACTTAAATTCAGTGTCTTCATGCCTGAGTCAATCTTTAATTATGATGATGACTTTCATTATTTACAAATCATGGCTGATGTATGTTTTGTTTAGTCTATAACTAGTGTGTCTTATGGTTCACAGCTGACACAGTGAGGAGAGAATACAGAAAGCTCCTTTTGCATTATCATAATGTATAACAATGGGCTCAAAGATGTTAAAAATTATAAATACTAAAAGGAGAAAAAAAGAAGTGCTTTCAGAAAGTTTAAACGCAAAGCAAGGAGGTATAAGAAATATGGATTAAACATAGATCTGAACAACTCCTCAAATTTTATCTTTTCAACAATACCAACTTAGTACAATCAGGGCAGAAAAAAATCCTAACAACTAGAAGAGCATGAAATTGCACTTCTTAGAGTTATTATACAATTAACATTTTTTCATATGTAGTTTCTATATAGAAAGAAATGTAATAGGCAAATTATTTTAAAGTTTCTTCCAAGTGATTAAAAATATCAAGTACATTAAGAATCATTCTAATTTGTTTTTGTTTTCGTTCCAGAATTTCTCAGCAAACTTTGTTCATATTAAGCCTAAGATAAATTGTAGAACAATCACTATCAACATTATCCAACTCTCTTAATAGATGGAGAGCAAAGTATTAAAGTTATATGTATTATAAGCCAAATTAAGAGCATCATTCTTCTAGAATGGCTATAGGGTGAATTCTCTGATATTAATTTCATAATTAACAATACAGATATTCTTACCCAATCCCACTGTTTTAGAGAGTAGCCAAAGGCCTATCCATTTCTTACTCAGTTCTTCAAATCTCACCACTCCCACTCCATTCCATAGTTATCTGCTGTTCTTATCTTGTGACCATTATCACTATCTACGTTATACTCTAGACATTTTTATGATATCAAATGTATCTCTCCTGATAGGCTCTGAGCATATGGAGGGGAGGACCAAGTTTTATTAATTTTTATATCACTTGTAATAGTCGTTATCAGACAAGTACCAATGAGATACATTTAAAAATCAAGAACTATGGAATATATTTTAAATCAAATTAATACATTTGTGATTAAATCCATTTATGTCACTCATGTGAACTTACACAAGCTGTTTCAGAGCCATTATTTTCAAAGAGAAGTCAGGGTTTATTGGAAACATATCCATTGCATACACTAAATAAGTTACTTAAACTTGTTAAGACTCACTTTTCTCATCTGCAAAATGGATATGAGGGTACTTTCTCTCTCTTAAGATGATCATGGCCATTGATAAGATAACATAACTACATTTCTTAGCAAGTTTTTTCTAGAAATTATCAACTACTTGAACAAGTTTAAGATATTTTCCCAACATTACAAATGTCATTTCCTTCCCTCCACTTTCAGTCCACTTCCTCAGTACCTGTATGCTGAACTTATCCAGGAGGAAGACTAGAACACCAAGTCAAAAAACTACAGAGATAATCTTGTAGAAGGAGAACAGTTAGCTAAACTGGAGGGGAGGAACTGAATTGAATAACTGCCCAATGTTATTAAATGTCAAAAAAAAATACTCACGTGAAATCATCTCTTCAACACAGAAAAAAGACATTATGGATCTTTAGAAATGAAGTAAGAGAAGCCACGGTAAAAATTTTAACAATTAAGAGTCATCAGCTAAACAAATCCTGACAGCTGAACAGTCACACAGACACCTAACACAGGCTTGACTTGTGAGGCTCCCTTAATAGGCCCCTCTGCATTTTCTGCAAACATTCCAGTTTGTTACTTTTCCATGGATCCTAATATGTCATTCCATGTTCTCTCTGCCAGCCACATGTGTTTAAAAAGCACAACTAAGACTTCCCTTCATCAGTGATCAGAAGAGAAATTCTCTTCTGCATCTCACTGTATTAATCTCCTTGGAAAAAAAGAGGGACATTGTTGGGGAAAATGAATCAATTGATTCCTTTAAGCTTTTAAAATGGAGAGAGTCTTTATTAGGTTTTGTCATTTTCTCTCAAATACTAAAACAGCAGGTAGGTCTCATTGCCTCAACTCTGAGACTGAAAAGTTATCAATTATGCCATACATAATTTATAGTACTTAAGGAAAACATGATATGATAGAAGCACTCTTTAATTATTATTATACTTCAAGTTTTAGGTACATGTGCACAACGTGTAGGTTAGTTACATATGTATACATGTGCCGTGTTGGTGTGCTGCACCCATTAACTCGTCATTTAGCATTAGGTATATCTCCCGATGCTATCCCTCCCCCCTCCCCCCACCCCACAACAGGCCCCAGTGTGTGATGTTCCCCTTCCTGTGTCCATGTGTTCTCATTGTTCAATTCCCACCTATGAGTGAGAACATGCGGTGTTTGGTTTTTTGTCCTTGCGATAGTTTGCTGAGAACGATGGTTTCCAGCTTCATCCATGTTCCTACAAAGGACAGGAACTCATCGTTTTTTATGACTGCATAGTATTCCGTGTTGTATATATGCCACATTTTCTTAATCCAGTCTATCATTGTTGGACATTTGGGTTGGTTCCAAGTCTTTGCTATTGTGAATAGCGCCACAATAAACATACACATGCATGTGTCTTTATAGCAACATGATTTATAATCCTTTGGGTATATACACAGTAATGGGATGGCTGGGTCCAATGGTACTTCTAGTTCTAGATCCCTGAGGAATCGCCACACCGACTTCCACAATGGTTGAACTAGTTTACAGTCCCACCAACAGTGTAAAAGTGTTCCTATTTCTCCACATTCTCTCTAGCACCTGTTGTTTCTTGACTTTTTAATGATCACCATTCTATCAGGTGTGAGATGGTATCTCATTGTGGTTTTGATTTGCATTTCTCTGATGGCCAGTGATGGTGAGTATTTTTTCATGTGTTTTTTGGCTGCATAAATGTCTTCTTTTGAGAGGTGTCTGTTCATGTCCTTCGCCCACTTTTTGATGGGGTTGTTTGTTTTTTTCTTGTAAATTTGTTTGAGTTCACTGTAGATTCTGGATATTAGCCCTTTGTCAGATGAGTAGGTTGCAAAAATTTTCTCCCATTTTGTAGGTTGCCTGTTCACTCTGTTGGTGGTTTCCTTTGCTGTGCAGAAGCTCTTTAGTTTAATTAGATCCCATTTGTCAATTTTGGCTTTTGTTGCCATTGCTTTTGGTGTTTTAGACATGAAGTCCTTGCCCATGCCTACGTCCTGAATGGTATTGCCTAGGTTTTCTTCTAGGGTTTTTATGGTTTTAGGTCTAATATTTAAGTCTTTAATCCATCTTGAATTAATTTTTGTATAAGGTGTAAGGAAGGGATCCAGTTTCAGCTTTCTACGTATGGCTAGCCAGTTTTCCCAGCACCATTTATTAACTAGGGAATCCTTTCCCCATTTCTTGTTTTTCTCAGGTTTGTCAAAGATCAGATAGTTGTAGATATGTGGCATTATTTCTGAGGGCTCTGTTCTGTTTTATTGGTCTATATCTCTGTTTTGGTACCAGTACCATGCTGTTTTGGTTACTGTCACCTTGCAGTATAGTTTGAAGTCAGGTAGTGTGATGTCTCCAGCTTTGTTCTTTTGGCTTAGGATTGACTTGGCGATGTGGACTCTTTTTTGGTTCCATATTAAATTTAAAGTAATTTTTTCTAATTCTGTGAAGAAAGTCATTGGTAGCTTGATGGGGATGGCATTGAATCTGTAAATTACCTTGGGCAGTATGGCCATTTTCACGATATTGAGTCTTCCTACCCATGAGCATGGAATGTTCTTCCATTTGTTTGTATCTTCTTTTATTTCCTTCAGCAGTGGTTTGTAGTTCTCCTTGAAGAGGTCCTTCACATTCCTTGTAAGTTGGATTCCTACGTATTTTATTCTCTTTGAAGCAATTGTGAATGGGAGTTCACTCATGATTTGGCTCTCTGTTTGTTTGTTATTGGTGTATAAGAATGCTTGTGATTTTTGCACGTTGATTTTGTATCCTGAGACTTTGCTGAAGTTGCTTATCAGTTTAAGGAGATTTTGGGCTGAGACGATGGGGTTTTCTAGATATACAGTCATGTTATCTGCAAACAAGGACAATTTGACTTCCTCTTTTCCTAATTGAATACCCTTTATTTCCTTCTCCTACCTAATTGCCCTGGCCAGAACTTCCAACACTATGTTGAATAGGAGTGGTGAGAGAGGGCATCCTTGTCTTGTGCCCGTTTTCAAAGGGAATGCTTCCAGTTTTTGTCCATTCAGTATGATATTGGCTGTGGGTTTGTCATAGATAGCTCTTATTATTTTGAGATATGTCCCATCAATATCTAATTTATTGAGAGTTTTTAGCATGAAGGGTTGTTGAATTTTGTCAAAGGCCTTTTCTGCATCTATTGAGATAATCATGTGGTTTTTGTCTTTGGTTCTGTTTATATGCTGGATTACGTTTATTGATTTTCATATGTTCAACCAGGCTTGCATCCCAGGGATGAAGCCCACTTGATCATGGTGGATAAGCTTTTTGATGTGCTGCTGTATTCGGTTTGCCAGTATTTTATTGAGGATTTTTGCATCAATGTTCGTCAGGGATATTGGTCTAAAATTCTCTTTCTTTGTTATGTCTCTGCCAGACTTTGGTATCGGGATGATGCTGGCCTCATAAAATGAGTTAGGGAGGATTCCCTCTTTTTCTATTGATTGGAATAGTTTCAGAAGGAATGGAACGAGCCCCTCCTTTTACCTCTGGTAGAATTCGGCTGTGAATCCATCTAGTCCTGGAATTTTTTTGGTTGGTAAGCTATTAATTATTGCCTCAATTTCAGAACCTGTTATTAGTCTATTCAGACATTCAACTTCTTCCTGGTTTAGTCTTGGGAGGGTGTATGTGTCGAGGAATTTATCCATTTCTTCTAGATTTTCTAGTTTATTTGCGTAGAGGTGTTATCTTGTTCTCCGATGGTAGTTTGTATTTCTGTGGGATCGGTGATGATATCCCCTTCGTCATTTTTTATTGCGTCTATTTGATTCTTCTCTCTTTTCTTCTTTATTAGTCTTACTAATGGTCTATCAATTTTGTTGATCTTTTCAAAAAACCAGCTCCAGAAAGATCTAAAATTGACACCCTAACATCACAATTAAAATAACTAGAGAAGCAAGAGCAAACACATTCAAAAGCTAGCAGAAGGCAAGAAATAACTATGATCAGAGCAGAACTGAAGGAAATAGAGACACAAAAAACCCTTCAAAAAATCAATGAATCCAGAAGCACATTTTGATGAGCACCTACCAAATGCTAGTCATTGTAGGATTCAATTCACATATATCTCTTGTAATCCTACAAAGATGCAAAGAGGTAGCCAATAACCTTATTTTTCAATCAAGGAAACTAAGGTCAGAAGATTGAAAATAAATGAATATAAAAGCCCCTCATGGAAACAGAACATGGAGGAGAGGAGCTGGAGAGAGAAGTACATTCCATTTATTTACGTTCTAACTGGGAAAATATTATTGTTAATAGTTTATGTTATATTCATAGCTCAAATTCATTTCAAGACAGAATATTTTTCTTAACAACAAACAGAAAAAAATGGAATTTTTAGGTGTATTTTTTTATTGAGTTACTTCAATTTCCCCCAAGAAGCACATTTCAAATTTTTAAGAACAATAAAGTAAGAAAACCATAATTTTTAACATAGAGAAATGCATTTTATATAGGACTTGCCAAGCACATATGAAAATCAAAACAGTTATTATGAGAATGCCTACAGTAAAATGGGCAGTCTTACCCTGACAGTAAAACAAAAATTGGGGTAATTTTATCAGAAAATAATGTCACAAAATATTTGAAACTCTTAAATATCTTTATAATCCTTAACTATTACTCTTACTTCTGGATATACATCCTGAAATGTAAATAAACAAAAAAATTTTTAAAACCCAAAAAGTTAAAATATCCACATTAACACACATATTGTATAGCTTTATTCAAAATACTGAACACTTGAAAATGGCATCTATGATTAAAAGGAGGGGAATAGACACGTAACTTATGGCATGCTGATACAAATAAATACTATGCAAGGATTAAATTCATCTTTGCATACTATTGTAATATTACAGGAACATACTTGCTTTTTATCACATGAAAAGATATATACAGCTGACCCTTGAACAATACAAGTGTTAGGAGTGCTGACTCTCCATGCAGTCAAAAATTTGTGTATAACTTTTGATTCCCCCAAAACTTAACTACTAATAGTCTAATGCTGACTGCAAGCCTTAAAATTAGCCCATTAACGCATGTTGTATGTTATGTGTATTATATATTGTATTCTTACAATAAAGTAAGCTAGATAAAAGAAAATGTTAAGAAAACCATAAGAAAGAGAAAACGTTTTACTATTCACTTAGTGGAAGTGGATCACAATAAAGGTTTTCATCCTTGTCATCTTCATGCTGAAGAGGAGAAAGAGGAGGAGTTGGTCTTGCTGTCTTATGTGTGTCAGAGGGGGAAGAGGTGGAGGAAGTGGAAGAGGAGGCAGGAGAGACAGGCACACTTGGTGTAACTTATTGAAAAAATACTGCTTTTAAGTGGACCCACGCAATTCAGACCTGTGTTGTTCAAGGGTCCACTGTACTTATATATCTAGCATGAGCTCAGAATTACATACAGATTAAAACATGATTAAATTACATACAAATTAAGATGTGAAAGAAGTATACCAAAAATGTTAATTTTTATCAACGATTATAACTGATGTTATGGATACTCTATTTTCTATGTTTCAAATATTTTCTGGGCGCACATCAGTTTTTAAAATTGATAAAAATAAGTCTCATTGGTGCGAAGGCTCATGCTTGTAATCCCAGCACTTTGGGAGGCCAAGGCGGTGGATCACGAGGTCAGGAGTTTGAGATAAGCCTGGCCAACACAGTGAAACCCTGTCTCTACTAAAAATACAAAAATTAGCTGGGCGTGGTCATGAGCGATTGTAATCCCAGCTACTCGGGAGGCTGAGGCAGTAGAATCACTTGAACCTGGGAGGCGGAGCTTGCAGTGAGCTGAGATTGTGCCATTGTACTCCAGCCTGGGTGACATAGCTAGACTCCGTCTCAGAAAAAAAAAAAAAAAAAGTCTCATTAAAATTAAATTGAAGATGAGCCTTAGTGTTTGGAATGCTTTTTTGGGAGGGCATTTATGTTTATATTAAAACCTAAAATAAACTAGTCACCACCACCCCACAGTGTTGCAAGATGTCATCTGAATAGCATGAATTACTCCTCCACAAAACTAGATGTTTCATTATTATTTGAGAAAACTCACCTTTCAACCTTCTACAATATGGGCTATCATTCATATTGAACTTAATTAGAGAACAGTTTGGAAGTTGGAGGAATTCCTAAGTTGAAACAATTAAAGGGAAAGTTGTGAGGTTCACTTTTGGTTCCCTTATCTATCTCTCATAGCAGCACTGAAGAGACCTGTCTTCCCCAATCTCACTGTCTTCCCCTAGGATTATGTCATAGTGTGTAGTGTGTACATCTAGGAAGCTGTGGTTGCAATTAGCATCTGAGACTCCTGCCACAGCTACTAGAACGGTGAAAAATGAAGGCATCCCAGGATTCTATGCTGTAAACGCTTTGATGGGTGCTTCCCTTCCAAGTGACATATCTCCTTGGTGGGGCAAGTCGATCTCATACTTTACCATTATTTGCTTTCTGTATTGAGAGCTCCTCTTCTTTCCTTCCCTCATTCCTGCTCTGAGTTCTATTGTGTCACAGTTAATGTAGTTATCAAATGGAAAAAGCAGTCAGATAGTGACTATTTAAGGAGCACATTTCTTTTGCTGAGCAGATCATTACAGGTCCTTTGCTTCTCCATTGCTAAAATAAGGTTCCCTGCCTTATCTATTGCCTACTCATATCTGGGCTGGTTTTATATACATGTTCCCTCTCTCCTAAACTTATATATAACTACTTTGTGTAGAAATTTTATCTATTTTATGTATTCTAAAGTCATCATTTTCTGCCAAGCAACAGGGACAATATATATTTTATATACAGATCATATGTATGTATATTTTCCAAACCCCAATTTAGGGCACATGATTTATTTCTATATCTGCCTTATGTCTTAGGCTGTAGCTCATGAGAACAGGGACCACGTTTTACCCATCTTTAGTGCCCCAGCACAGAGATTCCACTCAATTTATGTCTAAGAATGAAAGAAGGAGGGAATTAATGAAAAATAACATATGAGGCCAGCATCATCCTGATACCAAAGCCAGGCAGACACACAACGAAAAAAGAGAATTTTAGACCAATATCCTTGATGAACATTGATGCAAAAATCCTCAATAAAATACTGGCAAACTGAATAGAGCAGCACATCAAAAAGTTTATCCACCATGATCAAGTGGGCTTCATCCCTGGGATGCAAGGCTGGTTCAATATATGCAAATCAATAAATGTAATCCAGCATATAAACAGAACCAAAGACAAAAACCACATGATTATCTCAATAGATGCAGAAAAGGCCTTTGACAAAATACAACAACCCTTCATGCTAAAAACTCTCAATAAATTAGGTATTGATGGGACATATCTCAAAATAATAAGAGCTATCTATGACAAACCCACAGCCAATATCATACTGAATGGGCAAAAACTGGAAGCATTCCCTTTGAAAACTGGCACAAGACAGGGATGCCCTCTCTCACCACTCCTATTCAACATAGTGTTGGAAGTTCTGGCCAGGGCAATTAGGCAGGAGAAGGAAATAAAGGGTATTCAATTAGGAAAAGAGGAAGTCAAACTGTCCCTGTTTGCAGATGACATGATTGTATATCTAGAAAACCCTATTGTCTCAGCCCAATATCTCCTTAAGCTGATAAGCAACTTCAGCAAAGTCTCAGGATACAAAATCAATGTACAAAAATCAGAAGCATTCTTATGCACCAACAACAGACAAACAGAGAGCCAAATCATGAGTGAACTCCCATTCACAATTGCTTCAAAGAGAATAAAATACGTAGGAATCCAACTTACAAGGAATGTGAAGGACCTATTCAAGGAGAACTACAAACCACTGCTGAAGGAAATAAAAGAGGATACAAACAAATGGAAGAACATTCCATGCTCGTGGGTAGGAAGACTCAATATCGTGAAAATGGCCATACTGCCCAAGGTAATTTATAGATTCAATGCCATCCCCATCAAGCTACCAATGACTTTCTTCACAGAATTGGAGAAAACTACTTTAAAGTTCATATGGAACCAAAAAAGAGCCCGCATCGCCAAGTCAATCCTAAGCCAAAAGAACAAAGCTGGAAGCATCACGCTACCTGACTTCAAACTGTACTACAAGGCTACAGTAACCAAAACAGCATGGTACTGGTACCAAAACTGAGATATAGATCAATGGAACAGAACAGAGCCCTCAGAAATAACGCCACATATCTATAACTATCTGATCTTTCACAAACCTGAGAAAAACAAGAAATGGGGAAAGGATTCCCTAGTTAATAAATGGTGCTGGGAAAACTGGCTAGCCATATGTAGAAAGCTGAAACTGGATCCCTTCCTTACACCTTATACAAAAATTAATTCAAGATGGATTAAAGACTTAAATATTAGACCTAAAACCATAAAAACCCTAGAAGAAAACCTAGGCAATACCATTCAGGACATAGGCATGGGCAAGGACTTCATGTCTAAAACACCAAAAGCAATGGCAACAAAAGCCAAAATTGACAAATGGGAACTAATTAAACTAAAGAGCTTCTGCACAGCAAAGGAAACCACCATCAGAGTGAATAGGCAACCTACAAAATGGGAGAAAATTTTTGCAACCTACTCATCTGACAAAGGGCTAATATCCAGAATCTACAGTGAACTCAAACAAATTTACAAGAAAAAAACAAACAACCCCATCAAAAAGTGGGCGAAGGACATGAACAGACACCTCTCAAAAGAAGACATTTATGCAGCCAAAAAACACATGAAAAAATACTCACCATCACTGGCCATCAGAGAAATGCAAATCAAAACCACAATGAGATACCATCTCACACCAGTTAGAATGGCAATCATTCAAAAGTCAGGAAACAACAGGTGCTGGAGAGGATGTGGAGAAATAGGAACACTTTTACACTGTTGGTGGGACTGTAAATTAGTTCATCCCTTGTGGAAATTAGTGTGGCGATTCCTCAGGGATCTAGAACTAGAAATTCCATTTGACCCAGCCATCCCATTACTGGGTATATACCCAAAGGACTATAAATCATGCTGCTATAAAGACACATGTACACGTATGTTTATTGTGGCATTATTCACAATAGCAAAGACTTGGAACCAATCCAAATGTCCAACAATGATAGACTAGATTAAGAAAATGTGGCACATATACACCATGGAATACTATGCAGCCATAAAAAAATGATGAACTCATGTCCTTTGTAGGGACATGGATGAAATTGGAAATCATCATTCTCAGTAAACCACCGCAAGAACAAAAAACCAAAAACCGCATATTCTCACTCATAGGTGGGAAATGAACAATGAGAACACATGGACACAGGAAGGGGATCATCACACTCTGGGGACTGTTGTGGGGTGGGGGGAGGGGGGAGGGATAGCATTGGGAGATATACCTAATGCTAGATGACGAGTTAGTGGGTGCAGCGCACCAGCATGGCACATGTATACATATGTAACTAACCTGCACATTGCGCACATGTACCCTAAAACCTAAAGTATAATAATAGTAAATTAATTAATTAATTTAAAAAAAAGAAAACGTGTATTTTATAATACTTCTAAATACAAAGGCAGTAAAAGCCTTCAGAGTCACAGAATTTCTGAAATCTTTCAATAGCTCAAGAAAATAATACAGGATATCTGTAACTTGACAGAGCTTGAAAGTCCGGAATATAGTCTCTTTATATGTACAGCAGATCAATAGAAAATTTTAGACTACAGACTACAAAATTAGACTATATTATGGTCATGCATTTATGGTACCTAAGGGAAAATCTTAGACTAGAGTTTAGAAGACGCAAGTCATAATTTCTGTGTCTATAGCCGAAGTTGAAGTAAGTGTCAAGATCATTACCCAAATAATTAGAGAGATTTTTTTTTCCTCAAATAACTTTTTCTGTGTAGCTTTTGTCTCCTATCAGACTGTAAACTCCTTAAGGTCAGAAATTTGACACTTCATTGAGTTTCCAGAATGACCTCCCCTGAACTGTGTCCTTAGTAGATATTCATTGGATTGATTGTTGTTTACTGGCACCTATAGGAGGAGCAGTTTACAGAGATCTCACTTCTTTTGCTTTGTGTTGGTTTCTTCCAGGTGTCTCAGTTCCAGTTTATCAAGATGCCTTATAAAGAGCCAATCCAGTGTGGATGAGCCCAGGGTGGTGAGGGGGCTCTAAAAAAATAAAAGAGATAGAAGGCGTGCCTTAACTGTTTTCAACTTTCTTATGCTTTAGAATCATCTCATGCACTTTTAAAATATCTTAAAAGTTTTCTTTCAAAATAAAGATGTAAAAGTTTTCTTTCAAAATAAAGATTTTTAAAGTTTTCTTTTAAAATTTCTAGGCTCACCCCCAGATATTCTGATTCAATGTTCCTGGATTAGAGCCCAGAAATACTCGTTTCAAACAGGCATCAACTGTCATTTATATATAGGCGTTTCATGGACCACACACTGAGAAAATGCCACTTATTTGTGTTACTGCCATAAGGAATATCACTTCTTGCTCCCCTCCTGCTCCCACTAATAGCTCTGGTCTTTACTCTTTCCCTCTAGAGGAATATAAAGAAGGCGAAGTGTGATCCTGTTCAGGCAATCTTAATAAAACAACAAAATAAGACTATCAACGTGCAGCTTTAATCCTAGCTCCAAAGAAATTTTGTGGAAGTCATTTTTCCATTTTCTTTCATTTGACACACTCCTCCAATCACATAACAATCCATGTCTTATTACAAACATTCAGTCATCATCTAAAGAAGCAAAATGGTGATAAATTTTACTGTTTTCCTTTAATGTCTCCTCTCAAGTTATGCTTTTTTTGTGGACTTTTGGTATGTTTAAATTCTGTTCCAGCAATGAGCCCTGTAAGAGTCCGGAGGTAGAGAGCCTCGCAATATTAGGGTACCGAGTGTTAGAAATCACATGTAGCAATGGGGAAAGAGTTAAAAAACCAAACCAAAACAAAACAAAAGAAAACAAAAACTATGTTCAGAATATTTAGGCTGGGAATGGTGGCTCACACCTATATTCCCAGCACTTTGGGAGGTGAGGGAGGGAGGGTCACTTGAGGCCGGGAGTTTGAGACTAGTTTGGCCAACATGGTGAAACCCCGTCTCTACTACAAATAGAAAAATTGGCCAGGCATTGTGGTGGGCGACTGTAATCCCACCTACTGGGGAGGCTGTCACAAGAATCTCTTGATCCCAAGAGGCAGAGGTTGCAGTGGGCCGAGATTGCACTACTCCAGCCTGGGTGACAGAGCAAGACTGTCTCAAAAAAAAAAAAAATTAATTAATTAAAAAAAAGAAGAATCTCATTAAAAACAGCCTCACAGAAACATTCAGAATAATTTTTGACCACATTATCTGGGCACAGCAGCTGATCCAAGTTGACACATAAAAAAAAAAAAAAAAGGATAAAAAATAGTTCAGGTTGGGAGTGTGGCTCACACTTGTAATCCTAATGCTTGGGGAAGGTAGTTTGAGGCCAGGAGTTCAAGATCAGCCTGGGCAACATAGTGAGACTCTATCTTTAAAAGAAAAAATAAATTAACCAGGCACGGTGGTGTGTCTGTAGTCCTAGGTGCTCTAGTGGCTGAGACAGGAGGATTGCTTGAGCCCAGGAGTTTGCGGTTACAGTGAGCTATGGTGGCACCACTGCAGTACAGCTTGGGCAACAGAGCCAGACACTCTCTCTCTAAAAAAGGAACAATATTCACAGCAATTATATATTTGTAAATGCACAAATACATTTTTTGAAGAACACGCTCTGACCTACCCAGGGAAGGGCATTAGGACTGGTGGGCAGTTAAGTGACCTCTATTATTATAACAGCTTTTTGTTAGTGTCATTTAAAAATTATTTTAAGTTGTTTTTGTTTTTTACAATTAGCACATTTTCAAGTACAGCTTGAATATATATTTTTAAACTGGCCATAATATTAATATGTTTAAAGGTATTTCATCTATCTATATCCTAATAGTAACAGAAAATTATAACAAGAAATGTTCCTGTCATAAAAATTCTGTTGAGATACAGAAAGCCTGATGGTGGTAAAAGATTCAAGGTGTATGTTAGGCAGAGTTCACTTTGGTTATGATGAAACATCTCCATTTATGCCTCCCTGAAGAATTTATCTACAGAAAGTTTCCTGGGAATATTTTTGGAAGAAGCTTTTCTTTTTTTTCATGTCTCACTTGAAAGAAGATGGGGTGGCTCTTATCTAAAGTACAGCATTATATATGGATGTCTTAGTAAGTTGTTAGGAAATAAATCACCTTGACAAAGGTAATGGTGCACACACACGCACGTACATACATGCGTATATGCATACAGGGGCAGATAACCGCATCTATGTTTCTTTGCAGTGGGGTGCTCTTTGTTGGTTGACAATTTACCTAGGATATGGCAATTGACGCCAAAGGAGTAGGATATAAATATTATGATCATTGTAGCATAACAGAGAGAGAGAAAGGAAGTACAGGGTGTGGTGTTCTGGTTAAATAGTGGGTCTAAACCTTGTCTGCACTTTGTTATTGACCAGGAAGCTTTTTAAAAGACACAGTGAAGGCCGGGCGCTGTGGCTCACGCCTGTAATCCCAGCACTTTGGGAGGCTGAGGTGGGCAGATCACGAGGTCAGGAGATCGAGACCATCCGGGCTAACACGGTGAAACCTTGTCTCTACTAAAAATACAAAAAAATAGCTGGGCGTGGTGGCGGGCACCTGTAGTCCCAGCTACTTAGGAGGCTGAGGCAGGAGAATGGCGTGAACCTGGGAGGCGGAGCTTGCAGTGAGCCGAGATTGTGCCATTGTACTCCAGCCTGGGTGACAGAGCGAGACACTGTCTCAAAAAAAAAAAAAAAAAGAAGACACAGTGAAACCCCACCCTTATAGATCCTGATTTAATGTTTGAGATGGAGCTCAGGCAAAATTATTTTTAAAATCTCCCTAGCTTACTCGAATGTACAAGCAGGATTAAAGAAATTACTAGATTAGAATGAAGGAGTCTATAGAAGTGAGCGGCAACGAATATTGGTAAAGTAAACATGGGTAGCAATCAATTGATTAACGTTTGAAAATTAAAGGATTGACAAAGAATCTTTGCTTGGCCAAACTTTAGTCAGTTCCTGAACCTTCTTTTAGGCCCATCTGTGCACTTTCTTGTAAAATTCAGTTTTATCAAAAGAACCCTACTAATTGAGCTTTGCTAGAGTCCTCCATCTTTGACTACTGATCATCCTCGACGGCTGATCAGGTTCTTCATCCTCTGCCATCCTTCCAGTGAGGTCTGATCACATTGGCCTGTCTTCAGCAAGAATCCTGTTAGGTTTTAGCCGGAATCCTGTTTACCTCTCATCTTTCCTTTTAGTAATTTTCCATACAATGACCCCACCTGCTCCTTTGCTATAAATTCTCACTTGTCTGTGCTGTATGCAGAGTTGAGCCCAATCTCTAATGCTCACTGCAAGACCCCATTGCAATAATACCTATGCCTAATGTGATGGTCCTGAGTACAGTCCTTCTTACTATGCTTTAATAAATATCAGTGAGTAATTTTTTCTTTAACAGAATATTTTGATAATTTGTGAGATCAAGCATAAGTAATACTGGAAAGAGCTTCAAAGCATTAAAATAGAACAATCATAGGTGACAACAAAGAAGCACAATACTTTGGGATGCACTGACAAGAAAGAAGACCATACCAGAATAGAGACAATTTATAAATTCAGGATCTGAGCACTACATTTTCAACTACGCTGGCTACTGGTTCTTCTCATTTTCTTATTGAGATAGAACTAGATAAACATTTTTGGAATTTGCTGCACGCCCCATACAGCCTCTTATTTATATTCACAGTTCAGTTAAAATGTAAAATACTCATGGATCCCATTAAGCATGTGGACACATTTGATCTCAACAAATGTTTTCAGTTATATTTGGAATGGACTACTTTGTAAGAAAACCTGTCCTAAATTCTGACATTATTGAATACACATTTTATTTGTCACCATTAAGGATCTTTTCAATATAATCGTCAAATCCTCTGCTTTCAAGAACTTACAGTATATGTGAGGGCAGTCAAGCAGAATAGAAAGAGTCATGTTTTGGAGGTATTTTTACATAGTAATGAGTATTATTGACTACATGAAACAATGTCATTCTGGAAAGTACTGGGAGTGGGGTGATGCTGGGGTCTCTGGGAAGGGTGAGGGAAAATATGTGAATTGAGGCCCAAATGACTCCAACAAAAGTCTGTGATAAAGAGTGTTTCAGGGGATAAATATAATAGCTCTGGGCAGAAATTGAGTTATTAACATCAATGAGGTCAAAGTGATTTACCTGAAAAGTCACCAAGTGGCCAAGTAAGTGTTCATCATCTCATGTATTAAACAGGCTCAGTGCCGTTCCTGAGAACTTTTTTCTTTAACTAAGAACTACCCACATTTAGATGTCCCACCTAGCCTCCTACTCCTGGCTAAATATATACATATTAATACAAACTTAGACTAAATTATTTGTTACTCATAAACTGACATTTCCACAGGATGCTAGCTTGATAATCATATCTATAAATAGTTGATCTAAAGGATCCCAACCTCAATATTGAAAGCACAGTCTCAAGTTTCTTAGGCAAGTATTACCCTTTATAAAAATCTGTATTTAGAGTACTTTTTCCTTCTGTTTTACTCTGACCATCCTGGGCCCATCTGTTTCCTTCTTTCTCCATTTCTTTGTTTGCTCATTGAAAAGGTTAGAGTGAGGATTCACTCTCTGCATATGTCAAAGTTTATGAATATGTACCATAATTGTAATGACCTTCTTACTGCTTTAGGTTTTGAAATGACCAGGCATTTAGAAATGTATGTAACTATTAAATAAATAAATAAATAAATGTTTGCTAGACCCAGGGAGCTACTATAAAACAACTTGAATAATTTTGTGTATTGCTAAATAAGGAGCAAAAACATTTTTAAATTCTGATTTATCATCTTTGTAAAATATCAGCATTTTTTTCTAGGGATTTTGATGTTTAAATCTTTTTTTTTTGCTTGTTTGCTGACTTGTTTTTAACTTTAATCATTTTCAAAATCATTCTTGACACCAACGTGAGCCTTTTAGATTAGTTGTTTTTTGGCTATGTTTAGTTACAAATCAAAATTTTGTTAACATATTTGCTACAGAATAGCCCAATAAATCAAATCATCTTTTGGCTTAGAGGATTATACCTTTAGGAGCAAGATAAGCGTTTTTTCAGAAGGATAATGATGACTTCATCTGGAAAAGTTCAATACTTTCATTCTGGAATTGTATTAACTATTGTAACTAAGTTAACTACCTTATTCATTCAACCTGTTTTTTAAATGAACAACTATCTATCAGGTACTATGCTCACCACGTGGGTAATGAAATAATCTGTACACTAAATCCCCATGACATGCAATTTATTTATATAACAAACCTGCACTTGTACTTTTGAACCTAATATGAAAGTTAAAAAAAAAAATTAAACACACTGACAGTGTAGATATCTGCATGTGTGGGAGGTATTGGTAAATGACTGATAGTCAAAACAAAATAAATAAAATACAAATTGTTTTCTTCCTTTATGTATCATATATTTGAGGAGGTTTTTTGGGGGGTTTGTTTTTTTGTTTGTTTTTGTGGAAGTCACATGTAATAAATTTTAAGCTCTTTAAAATAGCCAGCTTCTTGGTTCAGAAAATATGTCTTTATCCTTTGCAATTCTGCCTTAAAATATATCTAGAAAGAAAAAGGAACAGTTAATTTATTTTTCTGAAGAAATAACAGTTGCTACAAATCCTAAGGATCTCACTCAGTTTTCTTATTACCTAAAGATAATTTTCAAAGGTATGTCTAATAGTTATCCTTAAATAAAGCCCCAAATTGGTATTTATTAAAACCTCTACCAAAGTCACTTTGAATTATTTTTATGATACTGTTATTTATTAAATGTTAATCTTGATATCTAGACTATATTTTTAGTGATTTTTATATATTTATTTTGAAAAAAATCTGTATTTAGTTCAAGGGATAAAATGATATTAGACTTTTTTTTTAAGTGGGACAATGATGGCTAACATAGGAGGCTTGGATGTACAGAGTTTGTATTTTGAACCTAGAAAAGAAACTGGCACATAATTGACACTCAATAAAAGGGTTGGAAGGAAGGACGAATATAGAATTCTCCTACTGTCATTTGCTAACCGAGTTAGCTTTTTTCTTTATCCCAAGATATGGAAACTTGAGCTTATTGTATGTCTCTATATGATAAGGCTTTATCATCCAATTTGTTTGATATATTTTACTGGAATAGCCATTTTTGCAATATATGTGATATTAGATAACACTATCTCCTTTAGAAAAGGAGAGACTAAAAAGGCTTTTCTGTCTAATTTCTGTAGCTAGTCGTAAGAAAGTAGCAGTTAATTTGATTTCATTCTTGATAAGAAGCAATGAATATGATCTCTCGCAATTATGAGAAAGAGATAGTGCACATCAGGTGATTTCACAAATAAGCAATTGCTTCTGAATTCAAAAACCAAAATAGATTAGCTTCAGTTTTAACGTTGAGCACATAGCTGCATTTTAAAAGTTCAGAGAGTCAACACAGTTGCGTGTTTATTGAAGTCATAGTTCTTTTTTTCTTGGATAATGAAACTAGACTAGGCATATTATGAAAATAGTTTCCAAAAAGATTTAAATGACAAATGTATAACCAATTAAAAAATTGAATTGTGTTTCTAAAGTAATAGAATCAATAACAAGAAAAACTTAAAATATAGGTAATAAACTTTTGTTTCATTCCTTAATCAAGGAATGCTGTCTGTACAGTTTAATGAGCCTTTTACTTTATCAGAAAAAATTATAACAGTAAGTAGAATTTAGGCTGGGTCTACAGAACTCCATTCATGTGTATGTTTGATGAAAAAGGCTAACTCATACATTAGGGAAGTATGAAATTAAGGGAAACAGTAAAGAACTTTATTTTCTGCTCTAATAATTTATTTTGTGTCCATTTATTGTATCAGAATAGACTCATGAATTTCTAATTTATTCAACAGATTGTTATATAATATAATCATTATTATTTTGATATTGAAGATGTCCCAGAGTGGGAGTCATATCAATTGGTTTCTGTGTCATTTCTGATGAAGATCGAAAAATCTTCATCATGTTTCATTGTCTATCTCTAACTTATAACTTAAGTAAAATTACAGGATGTCATGCACAGCACCAATCCTCACTATACTATAATTCCATTGCCTCACTACTGGCCTTTGTAATACTGTTGTCATACATTTAACCTTGTATACTGTAAACCTCAT
Source organism: Pongo abelii (assembly GCF_028885655.2). Classification (NCBI taxonomy): domain Eukaryota; kingdom Metazoa; phylum Chordata; class Mammalia; order Primates; family Hominidae; genus Pongo; species Pongo abelii. The sequence continues at coordinate 60,034,269 of NC_072003.2, forward strand.
AATATATTGTAATTACTTTTTTAATTTTACACAACTCTTAAAGAAATTAAAAAGAAAAGTACTTTATAATTATTCACATATTTATAATTTCTGACCCCAAGTTGCTTTGTATAGATCTACATTTTCATGAAGTATTATTTTTTCTGCCTGAAGGACTTTTTTCTAACATTTTTGTAGTATAAGTCTGTTGGTGAATTATTGCGGCTTTATATACCTAAGAAAGTCTTTATTTCTTTCTTCATTTTTGAAAACTCACTTTACCATGTACTGAATTATCAGTTAACAGTGTTTTTTTGTTTTATTTTGTGTGTTTTTCTTTTGTTTTTGAGAAAGAGTCTCACTCTTGTCATCCAGGCTGCAGTGCAATGGCACCATCTTGGCTCACTGCAATCTCCTCCTCCAGGGTTCAAGCAATTCTCCTGCCTCAGCCTCCCGAGTAGCTGGGATTACAGGCAACCACCACCACACCTAGCTAATTTTTGTATTTTTAGTAGAGACAAGATTTCACCATGTTGGCCAGGCTAGTCTCAAATTCCTGACCTCAAATGATCAGCCCACCTCAGCCTCCCAAAGTGCTGGGATTACAGCCATGAGCCACAGCACTTGGCCTAATTTTTTTTTTTTTTTTAGTAAACTTGTTGCTCCCCTATCTCGTGACATGCATTGTTTTTGATGAGAAATTTGTCTTTCTTACCTTTATTTATTTGTTGAAAATGTCATGTTCTTCATTTGTTTTTTAAATTAATTCCCTTCATGACTGGTTTTAAGTAATTTGTTTATGATGTGCTTTGGCATTGTTTTCTTCATATTTCCTGTGCTTGGGCTTTGTTGAGCTTCTTGAATCTGTGAGGTTAAAATTTGCATCACTTTGGGAAATGTTTCAGCCATTATTTCCTCAAATATATTTTCCGTTGCTTCATATGCCTGGTTATTTTCCTTCAGAAACTCCCATTATACATCTATTGGTCCACTTGAAGTTGGTATACAGCATATTGATGATCTGTTCATTTTTCTTTCCCAGTGGTTTTGCTCTCTGGGTTTCACTTTGGATAGATTTCATTGCCATGTCTTCAGGTTCACCAATTTTTTTCTTCTGCTGCATCTCCTCTGCTGTCAATCCAAATCTCAGATGTCATCTCAGACAATGTAGTTTTCATATCTAAAAGTTCAATTTGGAACTTTCTGCATCATCCGTGTTTCTAATTAACATGTTTAATACTTCCCCTTGAACATAGAGAAATGTAATAATAACAGTAGTATGTCCTCATCTAGTGTTCTGTTATCTCAATCTGTTTCTATTCATTTGTTTTCTCCTCCTTATGGGTTTTATTTTCCTTTTCTTTGCTTGCCTTGCAATTTTTGATGATATGCCATATGTTGTGAATTTTAACATTTTTGGCACTGGATATGATCATATTTCAATAAATATTCTTGAGCTTTCTTTAGAAACAGAGATAAGCCACATGGAAAGATACAGATTCTTTTACAATTGTTATTAAGGTATGTCACATAACATTAGAGTAGAATAATCTACATCTAATTTTGCCCACTGAGGCATTAGTTTTCTGAATTCTGTATCTGATATCCTGTGAATGGTGAGGTTTTTTATTTCTGGTTGCATGTTTATTTCCCTTCCCTCAAGTAGTTTCTCTCATATGTGTGTTTGTCAGTAATGAGAAAAAATGAAGATTTGAGGGAATGCTCTCCTGATCTCCAGAACTTTCTCTCTACAGAATTCTTCCCTACAGTACATTGACCTGCAAACTCTTCCCATCTTCTCCTCCCTGTTTTAAATGCCTCCTATTTACCTCATTGGTGAGGGAAAAATTTCTACCCAACAGTTATGAAGCTAGCCAAGCACATGTAATTGAACACAGGACAGATCAGATGGACAACAGTTTATTAGCCATATGTACATTCAGCCTGGGGAGGAGGATATCTCACGTAACACAGGGCCACATGGGAGTTGCACTTGGAAATAGAGTGAACAACTTTAGGCTGTGAGAGGCAGGGTTTGTATTACTAAGAAGGCGTGGTGACTCCTGGTTCCTGTGGAAAAATATGATTAGCTTGTTGGACTAATCCCGTGGCCCATCAGGGAACTTAACCCTGCTATTCAGACATAAACAGCAACTCTTTCTTGTTGCCTTGTTAAGAGGGCTCATTGGCTAGGGGAGCATATTAGTGGGAGCAGAATTAGGAGAAAAACTTTTGGTTAGGTTATTCAAGGCTCTCCTGGGTTCACATGATATACAGGAAGCATATAATATTGTATCTAAATTTTAGATCTTACACCACACTTTCCAGACCCCTAGGAGAGGCGAGGCTCTAACTGGCTTCTCCCTCCCAGCACTGTAGTCTATCAAAACTCACCAGACCATAACCTGGGGGCAATTATAGGGTTTAACTCTCTCAGGCACCACTATTTTGTACAGTCAAGTGTGCAAGATCATAAAAATGTTATTCCATATATTTTGTCTGTTTGTTGTGGTTGTTTCTAGTGAAATGAGAAATCTGGCACCTGTAACTCCATCCTCATTTTAGCTTACATTTTAGAGAACTTTGACAGGATACTCATGATAGCCTGAGGTTTCACGGAATGTTTATTACTATTAACTGAATAATGAGTATTTGACCATCAAAAGGAGCATTTCGCCATGATTACTTTTCATTTCTCTAGAGTCCTAAAACTACTGTGGGAAGAGGAAATATAAAGGTAAAGAAAAATATGTTGAATATTGAAAAAAGGGAAACAGTTAACTATATTCCAGTAAACAGAGCAGTGTCCTTAAATTTAGCATTCTCCTGACTTTCTTTCCCTGTACTTGACTCTGGAGGCTCATAGTTTCCAAATAGAAGAGACTTTTGGGGAGTGGATTTTGAATAAGTTATTTAAACTCTCTGAATCTCAATGCCTCCAACTAAAAAATAATTAAGTATAACAACTTCATCAGTACTTGTTGAAAAGACACATGGTAAAATCTCACATAGGTACTCTACACATGGTTTACTGCACTATAAGTGCTCAATAAATATAATTTCCTCTGAGCCATTTTGATCAATTTTTTTTTTTTTTTTTTTGAGACGGAGTTTCTCTTTTGTTACCCAGGCTGGAGTGCAATGGTGCCATCTCAGCTCACTGTAACCTCCGCCTGCCGGGTTCAAGTGATTCTCCTCCCTCAGCCTTCTGAGTACCTGGGATTACAGGCGCCCGCCACCACACCTGGCTAAGTTTTGTATTTTCAGTAGAGATGGGGTTTAACTATGTTGGCCGGGCTGGTCTTGAGCTCCTGACCTCAGGTGATCCACCCACCTCGGCCTCCCAAAGTGCTGGGATTGCAGGCATAAGCCACTAGATCCAGCCTTGATCAATTTTCAAGAAGTTTCCTGTCTCAAACTTTCTCCATCTCCTTTTGTACAAACATAGGTTATTTTACCAACTAGCTGGTTTCGATTTTGTTTTTGCCGTTTTCCCTTTTTGTATCCTCACTCTGGGAGGCTATAAACCATGCTGTGTCCATAAGTAAACAAAAAAAGTCCTCAGCTTCCCCCAACAAAGAATATTTTTTGGCAAACACACTGCACTTACACGAGGTGTCATGATTTCAAAGCCTCTCCAAGGAGTCCAGCAAACATATCTAAGAAAAGGTAATGGAATGATTAAGAGTTCTTTTGAAGGCAGCAAGACCATTCTTCCAAAAGAAAGTCAGGCTGTGTAAAGAGTCACTTGCTTATCCTACAAGACCTTTAGAAGCAGAAAAAAAAATACGTGCAGACAAAGATTAAAGTATTGTTAGCTCAAAGAAGGAGTTTACTTGAGAGCTATGAATTATTTTAAAAACTTTGCTGTAGTAAATATATAAGAAAATTGTACTCTTTCTGATTATGCTCAATCCATATGATGGTCAATTTTGTTAAGAAGTATGTATTGAACAAAAAATCATTTTCAACATATTGTACATTAATGTTTTGAAATAAAGATACTATGAATTATATAGGTAAGAACTCATTTGCATTAGTATTTCAATCCTTCCAGGACTAGTTCTGTGGCCTTGAGAAAATTATCTAATATCTGTGAACCAGCTTCCATCTCTGTTAATTATGAATACTTCATAGTTTTTTTTTCTGATGTTCAAATAAATAAACATAAATAAAGGATCAGTTCTGGTCCACAACTCATAAAAACCCTCAATGAATGATGGCTGTGCTGCTGCTACCACGACTACTAGTAAGCCATTAACTATTATTACATTTATCATTAAATGTCTGTTTTCAAACAATGGACATTTTTAGATTCTTCCAATGCTTGCCAAAGGCAGATCTTCTAAAACCAAAGCAAGGAAACAGAAAGAAATGAAATATTACAGGCATGCTGATAGAAACTCAAAAATACAATCTATTATGAAAGACAACATGGCAGTTAAAGTATGAACAATTATTGCTTCCATAAAAGAGCAGAAAAATAGAAAGAATGAAATAGCATTCTACCATTTTAGCACCTTTTTCACTTGTATATTCACTCATTTATTCAACAAATACTTACTAAACTTGCATAATATTCCAGTCACTAGTCTGGATGCTAGGGACAAAGAAATTAACAAAACTGATAACAAATTTCTTACAGATTGAATTTTAGCAAAGAGAGCTAAGGAATGAATACCATATCATGGCATGTCCTATTCTACCCTAGCCTACCCTAGCCTATATCTCAGAGGATGATGTATTTACTATGGAGAAAAATAAGAAAGAAAAGAGAAAGAAGAAGTATAAGGGATTTCAATTTTAAATAAAATCACAAGGGAAAGACTCAGTAAGAAAATACAAATAAAGACTTAGAGAAATTGGGACTTTGACCTTACTGGATAACTGAAGAGAGGATATTCAAGGCAGAAGAAAACCAAAACATCAGCCCTGATGTAGAAATCTGCCTGGGTAGTTGATAGAACAGTAGAATACCAGTTAGAGTGGAGTGAGCAAGAGGTCAGTCCTATGATTTGAGGCCAGAAAATTAATGAGGGCGGAGAGCTCAAATCATGTAGGACCATGCAGATTATTCTATGCACTGTGGCTTTTTTTTCTTTTGTCTCAAAGAGATAGGATTACTCTGGCTTCTGTGCTGAGCACAAATTAAAAGAAAAAGGGAGAAGTAGGGAGACAAATTAGGAAGTGAGGAGTGGTTGGCTTCAAGATATTTGTAATGACAGCATTGGATAAATTTGCTGAGTAATTGGATATTGGGTGTAAGAGAAAGAGACAAGTCAAGGATAACTCCAAGGTTTTGGCCTGAGCAACCGGTAGGTTGGAATTTCCAGGTAGAGGGATAGAACAAGCAATGCAAGAGCAGATGGAGGGGTTTGGAAGATGATGAAATCAGGAGTTCAGTTTTAGATATATTAATTTGGAGATTATTATTGGACAAGCCCAAGAGTCATGGAAATATTTGGATACAAGTCTGGAATTTATGCAGAAATGCAGGCTAGAAATGATACTTGGGGTCATCAGCACATAGCATATTTTTTCCCTTATACCTTTTTTTCTTTTTCTGAAGTCGTGCAGAATTTATACATCATTAGTACAGCATTACATTAAAATGACTTTAATATTGCACCATAATATTTAATAAAGGCAGCAGAAGGCACCTGGAAGATCTAGGTATAAATGGTTGGTTTTACTAGATATCCTTTTGACATTTTTGAGCTTGAACATGCTATTTTACCTTGGTGAACCTCAAGCTCCTGGTTTATTGTAAGAGATAATAATAACGGCCTTCTAAAATTTTTGTGAGAATCACATATTATAATACTATTCTTCCTAATTTTAATTTCTAACTGTTGAGTGACAAAGGATGCGCAATGATGTATTAAGTGCTTCATATACAACATCAAGTTTAATCCTTACTCAAAAAATATAAATAGGCGATTTAATAAGAATAATAAGAATATTATTAATTAATTAATAAGAAGAATATTGAGCAAGATTGAATACTGTGCTCATGTGAATATAGCTAGCAAGTAATAGAATCAAAAGTATCTATTATGTCATTGCTTTTGTTTTGCTTTATTTTGCTTCTATATTTGCTCATATAAATATGAGTCTAAAGTGCCAGAAATGGAACAGGCACACAGTGATTGATCACTGTATTCATTTATTACACATGTTAGAAGGTTGAGCATCAGCATTAAAGAAACATCTAACTGATTTTCTATGAGTCAAACAAAATTATCATTCTAATGAACAATATATGTAATTCGCAATATTTTAGTTAAGCCACACTTACAAATTTACATCCATAGGTAAATTTCAGGTACTCAATCTATGAGATGGTTCAAGATGCCCAACACCTTACTCAGTGAATTGTTCTGAGATCAATGAAGAACGGATTCATGGAGCCTCTGTCATTCACCCAAGGTGTCTACTTCTCCAATATTCTATGAAATATCCTCTGGTACACTATACTATCTCCTTCCAGTGCCTGCCTTTGAGGAAGATCTATCCCAGATATCTAAGAATAACCTCAAGTTCATGTGCTAGAGGAAACCAGCCCATTAAGTGCCAAACACAGTTGAAAAATGTGGGTAGTAAAATCATAACTCTTTAAATGGTTACTTACTGTTACAAGCAAGTCAAATAGAAGAAACTCTCATTTTTTATAAATAACTAAAATACTTTCTATTCCTGGTGGTTTTTAAAAAGTCTTACTCTTATATATGTTTCCTTTTCCTTATATAGCAGAGAAATTTCTGGACAAAGAATCTGTGCCCAGAGTAGTCATGTACATGGCAGGAGAACAAGGGTCTGGCATGAATTTTTGCTTTCATCATCCTACACATGAGTCTGATTTATGTGGGTAGCTTCTCAGAGATTTAAGTGTTCTCATATGTAAATTGGAAAGGGGACCCTGGTCTTTTAGAATTTATATGATGACCTAAGCATGTGCATTATGAGGCATAGATAACTTATTGTTAGTGATAATGCCAGTGACACTTAATAATTTTAAAACCCAATAATTGTTGTATACCTACAGACTAAACAAGTGTTCAAAGTGTTTATGAAGGCTAGCTAAAATAATCCTTGCAATGGCCCTTGAAGGTAAGAATTATAATTATATTTATTTTGGAGATAAACAAAATAGGAACTGAGGTATAAGAGGTTAAGTATCTTGCTCAAAGAAGTATAGCTAGGTTGAACTCCTGCCTTTCTAATTTAAGGTCCTTGCTCTTAAATGTAGTTCTTTAGAGCAATACTGCCCAATAGAACTGACTTTAATGAATAAAACATTCTATATCTGCTCTGCCAATATGGTAGCCACTAGCTACATGTGGCTACCAAGCATTTGAAATATGATGAGAAAGATAGAAGAACTAAATTTTTAAATTTATGTGAGGTTAATGATGATTTAAATTAAATAGCCATCTGTAGCTACTGGCTACCATATCAGACAGTGCAGTTCTAGAATAAAGATCTGTTAAACTGTGATATGCTCCAGGGCTTGTATTATGTCTCATTTGGCTTTGTGTTGGAGCTAATACAAACCTTGGCACATAGGTGCACAATGAATGTTTTCAGCAGCCAATGGAGAGATACACTGATGAGTTGTACACTTAACTGGCTTGTGTTTGTTCCATCACAGTTTTCTTTTTCTGTACCTTCAGTGTATTATAAGTTCTTACTTAGTGAAACTTTCCTTGATTTCATTTTAATATCCTCTGCTGGATTTAGGTACCAAAAGGGCCACTGTTTTCTAAAAAAGAGGTATATGTAATGGTTGAGAGCCTGGGCTTCTAAATATGACTGCTGTGCTACACATTCATTCTGACAACTTCTGAGCTGAATTGCCTTTCTTAGGCAAGTCACTGAAACTCAGGGCATCTTCGTTTCCTGGTCTGTAAGGTATATATAATACAAATTATCATCATGTGAGGTTGTTGGGAAGATAAATAGAGCTAGACCTTGCAAAGCACTTTGCAGAATATCTGGCAGGTAGATTAGGGTCAACAAATATTAGCTACTTATATTATTTGACTTTAATTATTCCTACTCCTGCTCTTCTTTTGAACCTCTAACACATCACAAGAGTAAAATTTCAAGAATGTCTTATAGAAAATGTTTTTGGACGTTTACTAAAACTGAATTCAGAGAATGCTGACTTCTATCCTTTAGGCATCCATTTATTTTTGAGCTGTAATAACTTCCCAGGCTCTTGAGATGAAACAAAGAATATAAAGGTGATAGGGCACATCTACTGCCTCCAAGAAGCTCACAGTGTGGTGTGAAAGACAGCTAACAAGCGTTACGGCTCAGTATGAACATTATACAGGAAATGAATATGATGGAATAATCATTACTACTGGATGGGTAGGAATTGTCCAGGAGGTCTTCATGGAAGAGGTGGTATCTGACTGAAATGAGCACTAGGCATTTGCTGAATGCATATGTAATGGAGCCTTCAATCCGTCTATCTTATGGCTCTTTGGAACTTAAATAAATTTTGAAAAGTAGTTCGTTTTTCTGTCTCTGTCTCTGCTTTTGTTTCTATATCTGCCTCTCTCTGTCTCTGTCTCTGTCTCTCTGTCTCTCTCTCTCTCTGTCTGTCTGTCTTTCACTCTCTGTTTCACCATGACTCCTTCTGTGCAGGCTGAGTTAAAATGAGTTAAACAAAAAAAATCCGAGAAAGTAAATGTCACTCTTGCTTACAGATCTTGCTTATAATTTTGCTTATCCAAGTCTTGCTTCCTCCACCCAAAACAACTTTTCTTTTTAAAACATTAAAATGGAAACTAAATCCAATTATTAGTATGTAATTACCTTTGAGTTCTCAAACTAGAGCAGCCATCATATTAGAGACTCCCCTCTCCCTCTTTATTTCAGCAAATCCAGATGACAGGAGTATCACAAAAAAACACAATTCTTTTGCATATTAAAAAAGTATGTGAAATAATTGCCACAGCTGGTAAATTGATTATGGGCAAATCTGGAGAAGGAGAGCACAGGATGTGCTGAAAAGCAGCTTGAGCCATCCATCACTGGAATTATGTGTGAGTCCCAGAGAATCCGCACAGTCTTGTCCTGCCAAGACCCCTCGTATAACTATGCACAGCCCAGGCTACCAACACGACACATTGCACAAGAAATTACACATTTTAAATTAGGTGCCTGAAAGAGACGCTCTAGCTGCAAAGTGGAGACAGCTGCACTAAGATATTTGGCCATATCTATTTTCTGTGGCTTAGCTCAATTTATTAAGAAGGAGCAGCATGTTTTAGATCTCTGTCACGAAGGCGCTAAGGCATGGTGATGAAGAGACTGAGTTCTGGAGATAGTGTTGATTCCAATCCCATCACTTGTTATTCCTACTTGTATGGCCTTGGATAAGCTGTTTAACCTCTTATGTGCCCTAGCTTACACGGCTGTACGTTAGGGAAATAATAGCACCTGATTTATAGTGTTATTCTGATAATTCAATAAGGCAACATATAAAGTGTTTAGCTAGTAGCTGTCATAATTAATGGCTAGTAAAAGTTGAGTATTGCCTCTCCTATTATTCTGTCAGTTTACATTATGTCTTAATGCACTGTGTTCTTCCAACTCATGTGGCCTTCAAATGGTTGCTTAGTGAAGGAATGAGTAAATAAGCACCTTATCTTTATATAGTTTTGAAATAAGTGAAATAAATTGTTTTTCTTTGATTTCAGCCTTCAATAATAACATATTTTATTCTATAATTTGAACAAGTGATGCCTTTAATTGGAAAATCACATTATTAATTATCCATAATGCTCAGAAATAATAAATAGATTATTTTTAGGATTTTTTTCATTTTTCCTATTGATATTTATCACTTATTCATCCTGTCATTGGTTAGTATTCATTTGCAGACAAAAGGTTGCCAATGCTAATATATATACACATGAAAAATGTCATAGATTATCATGAAAAGATGGAAGACTTAAGTAAATCATGAAAGTTCACTCTTGCACATGAACATTCATTGAGAACCACTCTACAGATGTCTTGTCGTGAAAGACATAGAATTTTCTTCCTGTATTTTATCACAAGGGACAACATAGTCTAAGAGTGGAGTTAGAAATTAGATACCACTAGAATCTGACATCTAGACTGGGTTTAACACACTATTCTTATTAACTATAACTAAGCACATATTGCGAAGATTTGAGCTTCAGAGAAGTTTTATAAAATATAAATAAAAAGACACCTAACATTTCTTTTAATGAATATCCTGGGCAGCATTAAAGAGGAACTGAATCATCCCGGATGTCTTGAGAAAACTGTTAAATCAGTGGCTGCATTGCAACTGATCAGGAATGTTTTGTAAGTTTTGAATTGCTCTTTTGTCCAGCACACATTCCCAGCAAACGTGTGATGACTTTTACTAAAATCCACTGGAGTGATGCACTTACACTTTTCTGCTTTTTATGAGACCTTTATTTATAAACTCACCTCTTCTCTTGCTTCATGATTATTCCTGAGCCCTCACTGAAGTAGAGGGGTTCTTCTTGTTAGGGCTATCATTTGGATGGCGCATTTTTTCCTAAGCATTTTTTTTTTTCAGTATTTTCTACTATGGATAAGGAGGAAGCTGTAAATCTGCAGATTTTACCTTCTTTAAAGATTTCCTTTTTGTTATTTTATTTACTTTATATACATATTTTTATTATACGTTAAGTTCTAGGGTACATGTGCACAACATGCAGGTTTATTACATATGTATACATGTGCCATGTTGGTGTGCTGCACCCATTAACTTGTCATTTACATTAGGTATATCTAATAATGCTGTCCCTCCTCCCTCCCCCCACCCCACAACAAGCCCCGGTGTGTGATGTTCCCCTTCCTGTGTCCAAGTGTTCTCATTGTTCAATTCCCACCTATGAGTGAGAACATGCGGTGTTTGGTTTTTTGTCCTTGCGATGGTTTGCTGAGAATGATGATTTCCAGCTTCGTCCATGTCCCTACAAAAGACATGAACTCATCATTTTTTATGGCTGCATAGTATTCCATGGTGTATATGTGCCACATTTTAAAGATTTCCTTCAGGTAGAGCAAGGGGCGGGCAAACCTGTTTGTATCTTTTACTGCAGCATATTCAATTCCAGCTTTACTATTGACAAAATACATCTTTATATTTTAAAACTACCTTATTTTTTGTTTGTTTGTTTGTTTTTTTAATTTGGGAGTGTTTATTTTGGCTCATTCTTTTCCATTCCTAAACAGTAGCTCTCATTGGTCTCTCAGAGAGCAAGTGTGTCTGTGAGACTTCTTTTCTCACTTGCATTAATAACCATATGCCTTGGTAAAGAGAGTGGTAGTACAGGGATTCCTCTGAAGGTTTCCCATTAAAATGAAAGATGTAGTAGAGAAAAAAAAAGAGCAAGTTGTCAGTAATAATGTTTTATCTTAATGTTGTCAAGTGACTTCTGGAGTTATCCCTGGCACATTTGTGAATATTTGCCTCAACCACAGAGTCTGCTTTACAAAATCCTTTTGTGCTAGAAGAGACTATTTAAAATTGTACTCACGGTGCTGTCTCCAGGCGGGAATCTGTTATCAGCAGTAGTGATAACGAAGCCTACAGACATGTCATGACATTGGTTGCCCTCAGGATAAGAGCAGATCAAGTCTTTCGGAGGAAAGGACAGAGAGGGAGAATTACTCCTCGTCACTGCCAGATTTTGTGGCTACCAGCAAAGGATCGTTTTAAGCTGCAACTCAGGAAATTGGGAAAATATGGCAGCTCCTACACTGATGATTGCTGCCCTCAGTCTTCCCTCTTCAGGACTGTTGTCTCTGGAGACTCTATTGAGGTACCAGGTCATGGCAGAGTTTCCCCCGGAAATAATTGAAAAAATTACTTCATCCATGTATAGAGGTGATTCAAGGTCCACGCAGTGAACTGAAGTATTAGTAACACTGTTTTTACATACCTGTACACACCCACACCCAAAGCACACATGTTGTTTTGACAATAATGGCTATGAAGTGAGTGTTTAAATGACTAATATGTATCTAGTGGTGCCGGGTGCGGGGGGGGGGGGGGGGGGGAGTTATTTTCTATTTATCAGAGAGGCTTTTGAAAATGCAACAAAATAGAATTGAATTGAAACAAAAATATTTATATACCACAAATTTGAAACAAATATTTACTAATCCATTCCTCCTCTCTGGAAAACAAAGTATGTGAATGGCTGAGAGATTGTGTCACATCGATGCAATTATATAATTCATTTGTATTCTGGGCTTTTCTTAAACAAAACAGAGACTACAATAATAAAAAAGGAAAGGCTGTATGAAATTTAGGAATGTACTTATTTTAGTTTGAAACTAAGTAGTATTGAATATGAAACTTGCAAATCTTTGGTTCTACTTCCTTTTATTCAAAGATCAAAATGTTCTTTATACACTGGAGAAGAAAGTGCTGGGTACATTTTGGATTCAGTAGATATCACCAACTCTTTTTTTTTTTTTTCTTAAGTGTTCTGACTTTGGCAGAAGCCAAGAAGCAGTTTGCAAAGCACTTTTCCTTAATATTTAAATTCCCTTTGAGGTTTAAGAGAAATTTAATCCACATGTTTCTAATTCATTTGCACTCAACTCATAAAAAATGTTCTTCAATTTGATCTCATTGTGGTCCAGGGGCATTAAAAAGCTTTCAAATGAGCCTTCCTCCTTGAATTGAAATCCAGATGTTGTGTTTTGTCAGCTCTAAGCAAATTTGAAACTCAAAAAAGTCTTGGTCATAAACGAGAAGGCACAGATGGTTTTGGAACTGAGGGAGAAAAAAAATTCACAGATAATAGAAACTCTCTTAAAACATAAGGAACTATCATTTTTTTAAGAATTTCATTCAACTGGTGAGTAACATTATGCTCATTTAAAGATGGCAGACTCTGCGTCTAAGGGAAATTGAATGATCTGGGGCCAAACTGTGAGTGAGAATACAGCCAAGAATAGACTCTCAGAGCCCTTCTTTATACTAATCACGAGTAGTGATTAAAATAAATAAATAGTAGGAGGGTGAAAAGGATGGAACCAAATGCTAAAGCCATATGGTAACACCATCAGGGAGACGAAAAAAAAGGTTATTTTTTACATGTCAAATAGTCCCTCACATTAGCCACCAAGAAGATGGGGAGGGGAGAAGGGATTGAATATTGTGCAATACAAGGCAAAAACAGTCACATTCTAAACAATTTTATTTCTGGCATTTCCCAGGAAGTTCAGCATTTTGACATTCAAATCCAGCCACTCAATTTAAGGCATTTTGAGGCAAAATATGATTCCATTTCTCTTAAATGTGAAGCCTATTTTTAAAATACTTATTTTTTCTACATCTTTAAACCAATATGTCTATTTGTACCGGCATAAACATATTATTAACTGCCAATGAGTTGTCTTTTTTACCTTAGAATATAGACTAATTTTTCTGCCTCATCTATAAATGTCTTCTAAAGCAGGATGAATTTACCAAAATGTTACGCACTTTACACTGATGACCTCCATCTAACAACAGTTTTGAAAACACCATAAAACTACTTTGATACAAACTCTGTAGCTAAACATTGTTTTACTTAGTTTAGCTGGAGTATAGATGTTAGTTGGTTTTTCCCTTAAAAATTCCTTTAGAATCAAATGAGCCTCAGTTCAAATTCTAGCTCTGTATTTACAAACTAGGTGACTTAGGGAATCATCAGCAGTATTGAAACTCAATTGCTACACTTTTGATTAAAATAATCGGGGAAAGATGTTCTCTTTGGGGCTTACTAAGAAGACAGGTTTGACATCTGCAACTGCTTGTAGCTTCTGCTGGTATGAATGGAAATTGTCTGTGGATGGAGCCCCCGTGGAAGAGAGGGGAGCGAAAAAGAGTGTGAGTTCTGACGGCAATTGACTAAGTGCCTGGAATCAGCTATACCTGAAACCTTCCAACTACATGAGACAATTCATTCTCCCTTTAGCATAAGCCACTATGAATTCAGTTCTTCTTAACAGAAGTGTTTTGTTTAAATGTAAAGTATGCATAGATAAATGCATTTTATCAATTCACAGTAAGATGTTTTTCCTAAAAAGGTGACCAATCACAATTATTTCTCTTCTTACTGTTGCTGTTATTCCTGCTGTTGATTATTACCTGCGGCCTAAAATAACAATAAAATATAGCTTCATTTTCTTCATCCTGAGCAGGATCTAAATGGTTATTTTGATTCTTAGTCCCAGTCCTGAAACCCCGCAGAGCTTTTGGCATAGGCAACTACTTTGTTCGAAAAAAAAAATCACTCCTCTCCTTAGATATGCCCAGCAGGTCTATTAAACTACTGTGATTTTTCAGCCACTCACAGTTACTGCACATTGCTTACAACTGTGTTTCAACAGATCCTTCACACTTTTTTTTTCTTGTTTTATTCCCTCTCTGCACATGGGTGCACTATTCAATACCTGCTTGGGTAGCCTGATACCATTGATTCTATATGAGTTCTACTGCCTGTGGTTGTTGACCACCTGATATTGGCATTTTCTTTTGAAAGTGAATCTTAATTTATATCAGTAAGGTTGATAAAGGAGCCAGGGAGAGAAAAATTATAAGGATAATAATTTTGTTCAGAAGTAGGAAAAATAAGAAAATGACTGTTACGCCAAATACAAAAAAAAATGGCAAATAGTGGAAATAAATGTAAAAGGACCATCTTTTTTCAATTATGGTTGAAGGAAAGAAACCTTAAGGCCTCTGGGAAAGGAGCCACATTTGAATTACTTTCTTTTATACCCCAGGAGCTAGCACAGTAAGAAGCATTGTCAGAGCTTCTTACTCTCACTTGTTTAAGGACTGGGCCAATACTGATGGCCAAAACCTCAGCAAAGGAGATGGTAGAAATAGGTTTTAATTCTTAGCTTTTTTCTCATGAGTTTCCACATGCAATTGTTAGGAATCATAAATGTGTCTCTAGTCCTAATTTACAGAGGTTTTGGGGGAAGTTTATTTGCGCAATGACAGTGTTACTCTTCAGCTATGTAGTCCCCGGTTGATAAATAAAGTTTCCTAAATTCTTTCCTATCGCTAGCATCTAAACATCTTCCCTTGGATATTAAGAGATTAGGAGAAAGAGAAAACCCAATTACAGTATTTTGGGGCTTGGTTTAGTGGCTGGTGGAAAGTGAGATTACAGCTCTGCGGATGGTTGGTTAGATGTGGAGGCTAGTACTGAACAAACACAAAGACAGTCTGTCTTCTTTGGGTCAAAAGCACCTTTTGTGATGGCCAGTGCATCCCTAAAACTTTTTATTAGTGAAAAGGACATTCATAAATAGCATCCATGTCTATAGTTTTGACTCCTTTCCCCCTAACCCCACTAATGCTCTGATGTAAATTTTCTTGCTACTCATTGCCACGTCACTCTTGTATTCCTCCAGGAGATTATTAGTTCTTAGCACAACATAATGTTTCCCTGATATTTTTCAAAATGTTGATATATGACTTCCAGTTGACTTTGCTTGCCCATTCTGTGTCTTTCCAAGGGTAGAGATAACCAACGCAAGGTGATCTGCAAACGGAATTTGTCTTGGTGTCAGTGTACATATACTGTGAAAAAATGTGTGTGTATGTGTTTGTGTGTATTTTAAATCACTTACTTTAACCGAGATATCACACTACCAGTGCCATTTTTAAAACCAAAGGGTTTAATTGGATAATCAATGATGCTCTAAAGAGATGAGACTTGGTGGCTCAATCAGAGAATAAAAGGATATTCCAACAGTTGTGCTAAACCCTGCAAAGCTCAAATAATCTCAATTTTCAAATTAACTTGTTATTCCAAACTACCTGCTCTTTTTCATTGACACCACTAAACAACCATTCCTAAGGGAATTATGGATATTTGCACATCAGCTAATTCAGCTTAAATTCATTAATATTTCCATTTTTGTCTGAAAAGGAGTGCTTGTGAAATTACATAAATACCCACAGTGATCTTTATTTTACTTGATACTATAAAGAAAAGAGGGTAAAGTTTAAAAATGCTTATAACAGAGAACTGTTTTATGTGTGAAAAACAGGGACCCACTTCTAACTGTCATTCGACTTTGTGTTTATTCTGTAAAGTCAAAGAGCAAAATTAAATAACAAGTCTTACCTGCATCAAATAATATTTTTAGAGATGATAGTTAAAATGAGAGGTGTAACTAGAGAACTTAAAATCACACTTTAGTTCTCTGGGAATGGAATTCCTCTTAAAACAAATCACTTTTACCACGGATCTAAGAAATGTGTTGCAGAATGAGAGACCGTAGAGGTTGCTTCCTTACAAATAAGTTGCAGTGACAAACTTTCATCTGAAGTTCACTACTATGATTCTTTATAGCCTGAATATTTTTGATATCTTAATCATTTTTATAACCTAGGGGAGTGGATAGCAATCCCAAAGCGTATCACTCCAAACCAATGGCAAAGAACATTCTACCAATTGTTAAGGATTAAAATACTTTATTTCTACAGAATATCAAAGATAACTGTATAGCTTTCCCATCATGTTCTTTGTTTTACCTTTAAAGTTGTAAACAAACACTTTACTGATTTTTTTTTAACAGTGATGCTCCATTTTGATCATTACCAGCATCTGATTGATATCTTCTGTCAGGTTCCCATGCAGTCACCTTAGCCATATCTGTTTTGTAGCTGTGCTTGGGATTCTTTTGTAGAATAACATTTATTCATCCTAATTTAGGGTGAATTCAGAGATGGGTGAGTTCCTATTTTACACGTCTTAGTGGGACTGTTTGGTTAACAACTACGTTAAACCACGTTCATTCCAGTTATTTTGAGGCAGGAGACCTACAGGGCTCATTTCCAGGTTCAGACAGGATAAAGTGAAGAAACTGGTCAGAACCAACAGATGGCAATGAAAGCAACCTGTAGTTTCCCTCATTGCTCATCAGCATGAAACACTCCCACCGGTGCCATGACGGTTTACAAATGCCATGGCAATGACCCGAAAGTTACTGCCCCACTCCATGGCAGCCACCTGAAAGTTACTGCCTCTTTTTCAGATATTTCTGAATAAGCTTCCCCTTAATTTGCATGTAATTAAAAGTGGGTATAAATACACATAGCCAATAGCCACAAGGGCTCACTCTGGGAGCACAGCCTAGGAATTAGCCCTGCTCCACAAGGAGCAGCTTGGGTTCAATAAAAGTTGCTGTCTATCACCACCAGCTCACACTTGAATTCTTTCCTGGGCAAAGCCAAGAACCCCCACAGGCTAATACCAATTTGGGGGCTTGCTTTCCTTGCATCAATTTGACATAGAAACCATCATTCATTTATTTCACCTGTTTACACACATGTTTAACATCTGATGTGTGAAAAATACTGTAAAGGAGCTGAGTAGCAAGGCAAGAGAAAGTCAAGAATGAATGAGAAGCCCTTGTAAGGATGGCCAACAAGAGAGCACACCGTTTCTCTACACTGTTGGAACAGAGTGGGCCTTGGAAGTGTGTGTTAAGAAGAAAGGAGAGTTTACGCTGCCTATATGAGATGATGCCTCTGCAGAGGATATAACATTAATTGTATCTTTTAATTACCATCATTTATTGCAGAGGGTTTCTTTAATGTTTTCATTGTCAGTGTGTGTTTTAGGCTTCTCTGGGTTTACTGGAAAGATGTTTCTGTAAGTGAAAATACTCCAATATGCAATACATTTTCCAGTTAATTTTATGCCTAGGATTTTCGTTTTGTTTTGTTTTCTCTTAGCTATTGGGAATAATGACCACAGGTATGTACCGAACAGTAAATTTCTCTCCACCTCCATCACCACCACACAATTCCAATGAGCTTCTATAGTGATTCTCTTTCTTCTTTCCTTGCCATCTTTGGTACATTCTCTATCCACAGCAAAGAGAAAATGTAAATCAATTTGTCATTTCCCTGCTATTGACTTTCCAAAGGTTCAACAAGATCTGACTTCCTCTTTGATTGGTACCATGCCCCTTTGCTAAGTACATTCAAGTTTTCAGAGTCTTCTGACAAGAGCATTATTTCTTCCACTCTTTGTCTGGCTGATTCTTCATTCTGTAGAGTCTCCGCGTAAATATTCCTTCCCAGAAAAGTCTTTCCTAATATTCTGTTATATTATTTCATAACATCCTGTACTTTTTCACTATAACATGCTTCATTATTTGTAATTTGCATATGTATCTATTTTTCATAATAGATTGTAAACGTGATAAGAATTGAGGCAGTGTAGACCTCTTCCCTATCACAGTGTTTACCATGTATAAAGCATTCAAGAAAATTATTTTCTGAATGAATTAATGTCATAACAATAACATTTAGGCTAAATATTTCATCAATAGGTTTATCATGTATATTGACCATTGTGTACTGTGAGTTTAACTTCCTAAGGATTGAGGGGGAAAACAAAACGAGACAAAGATCTTAGGCATAAAACTAATTGGGAAATATATTGCATATTGGAATATTCTTACTTTTCTTTCCTGTGCAATTGAACCTAAATTCAATATGTTCCTACTGTAGGCTATGTTTACCACAATCAAACTACATTCAGCTACGGATAACCTGTCTTTGAACATATGCTGTAGGCTGCATTCTACCAGATGAGTGGGGAACAAGCTGTGAGACTAAACTTTTATCATCATCTCTATAAATCAAGATGAAAGCTATAGACTTCCTCCTGTGG
Organism: Pongo abelii; assembly: GCF_028885655.2. Lineage (NCBI taxonomy): Eukaryota > Metazoa > Chordata > Mammalia > Primates > Hominidae > Pongo > Pongo abelii. The sequence continues at coordinate 60,052,973 of NC_072003.2, forward strand.
ACCTCACACTGCCTTTAGAGAAACAAAAAGGTGAAATATTTAGGTTGAAAAAAAAGCAAATCTGAAAACAATTATTTGGCATTAATAGAACAGCATTAAATATTCTATGTCTTTAAAGATCTGCATGAAGGAGAATTCCAAAAATGCTAGAAAGCATAATTACAGATACCTGGCCCAAAAGCATGGCCAGTATTTTAATATCTCAGTTAATGATGCCAACTCCAACATAAAATAGATTTCCTCCAAATATTTTTATATGTTTAAATATATTCACTTTTTCTAGAACATAGAGACTAATTCTAAACCAATTGAGGTTATATTTTGCACATTGCTCACTTTATATATTTATTTATTTTTAGTATATTGCAAAATAGTTCCTACAGCAATAAAATAGTCTTTATTTTGAACTTGAAAAATGAAAAGAAATGAGATTAAATATAAATGGGGACAAGTTTCAAGCTCCATATCAAATGCAGAGCATAGATATTCTGATTATATAAGGGATGTTAAGGATCGTAAATGTTCTTTTCTACAATATCAGTCCAGCAAAAAAATTTTAATATTCATTTGCCTGTGGGTAGTAGATAAATCAATTGTGCGCATATTGTAGTATTTACTACACTTAATAGGTAAACATTAAAAATAAACGTATAATTTTCTAATAATTATCCTTTTAAGAAAAAGTGGTTATTTTGAGCAGCAGAAAGATTTTTTTTAATTGAATTTAATAACACATTGATAGAAGGCTGGATTTAATCCAACTGTAAAATGAAATTAGAGTTACATTTCATACTACCAACCTTTGTGGACGTTAATCTAATTTAAATGCTGTTTACAGCTCACTTACTCTTTATTTTAATATTGCAATGATAGAAAATAGACTTAATTGTGACAAATATATTTAGTTTCTACATAAAAACAATGTTTTCTTGTACTGCCCTTTTATCTGAAGATTTCTAAATTCTTCCACATATCCTGTCTTATTTCCTCTTCTCGTCATCTTATGAAGTCTAATAGAAAAATAAAATTTGATTATAATTCAGGGAATTTACTTTTGATTTTATTTTGTTTCTGCCTTCTGATTGACTGGGTCTTTGTGAGTAAATGATTTGCTGAATCAATCAGTGCCTCAATTTCTCTAGGTATGAAATAAGAGTTACCTCTGCTATTTCTTTTTTGCTGCATAGTCAAATGCAATATCATGAAATTAAATATATGTGCCTCCACTGAAAATGATGCCATATAAACTCAAGCAATACTTATTTGTATTTACTAGCTGACAAACTAATTTACTTCTGAAGTCAGTTATTGAAAGAGATTCAACCTTGGTACGCTGAGCTTCCCTAGATCTTTAACGGCAGGGAGCAGAAATTCCTTAGCTAGTGCCCTCATCAAAGAGAACATTTGATATTTTACTATTTTGTGGCTTCAGGGAAACACAATTCAATTTTGACTCATTTTGATAGTTAAAAAAATGAGCCCTTGTTTGGAGCATGAAACAAAAATGTAGAAATTGAAAAGAAAAATAAATTCTGGTGAGCATCGAATCTGTGTCAAGTATTGTGCTAGTAGATGCTTTATTAACTTCTCTAGTAGACTGGCAGATAAAATACAAGACACCAAGTTTAATCTGAATTTCAGATAAAAAAATCATATATATAGTATATAGCATAAGTATATATCACATAGAGTATATAGTGTATAAGTATATATTATATATAGTATATAGTGTATAAGTATATATTATATAGAGTATATAGTGTATAAGTATATATTATATAGACTATATAGTGTATAAGTATATATTATATAGACTATACAGTGTATAAGTATATATTATATAGAGTATATAGTGTATAAGTATGCCCCATGTAATATTTGGGAAATATTTCTATTGAAAAAACTTGTTCATCTAAAATTCTAATTTAACTAAGTACCAAGCATTTTTGATAAATCTGGCAACCCTATTCTTATGGCATCTCTGCAAGGTAGGCTCATATCATCTAATATACAACTGGGAAAACAAAGTTTCAAAAAGCTTATATTACAGGGCTTGGATTACTCAACTAGCAAGTGGCAGAGGTGGAAATAAAACTCAGCTCTGTCTTCTGTAATCACAGGGTTGTTTCAGAATTCTCCTATTCTTTACCTAGCACATCAACATATTCGACTGCAGAATCAACAGCAACGCCCTCCATCACCAATACAAACATTGCTGCTTAGCTAAACAGATCAAGAGGAAAGGACATAATTCATTTCATTCCACCTCCTCCCCGGGCAAAATTTCCTTGCTCCACGACTTCTGACAAAGGAAAAAGAACATTCTCGCTTACTCTTCCCACGTAATACAGCTGCAACCACACTCCCTCAGAGTGAGAAACCCAAGGTATACACAGAGAACTGAGGGACATATTTACAGTCTCCTAAGATCCCATCTTTGCTCCTGTACCAGCATTTATCATTTTTATGGTGAGACGTATTTTGGGAAGCACGGCGGTAATTCCCTCAAAGCAACAGTTCCAGGACTCCACAGAGCCGTAGGTGGCCATCCGTGGTCTGTAGATTCTGAAGGGTGAAGGAAAATGTGAGCTTACTCGCAGTTAAAGTGATGGAAGTGGCAGCTATTAAAGCTATTAGTTACTATTTTCTGTCCTGAAAGAAAAGGAGAGAGGATACTAACACCGGGGGCAAAGGAAGATGTATTGCTGAGCTTCGAGCTTCCGAAGCCTTGCCCTGCAATCTGTGCTGCTGCTCCCACACAGTTTGGCAGGGGACAAATAGTGAGTAGTGTTCTATTTTTAATTTTAAACTTTTAAGCAGAAGGCCATCAGGAATAATCTACTCAGTAAACATTTGGTCTCGAGTCTTAGCATTTCTTTCTGTTCAGCAAACAGTATCACAAATGTTAAACGTTAGAGAAGAACCAATGGCATGTGTGTTTTAGCAAGTCAATTCTTTGCCAAGAATATCTCTGGATTTTTACTTTCCTGAGCAGTTTAGGAAATAAATGATAAACATAGCTGGAAGGTGGTGAACTCAGGAATAAAAAATGGACTTTCTAGCCAGATAGACACAAGTTCAAGTGCCAGCTCCACGATGTACTTGCTGTGTGACCTTGGATTTGTTTCTTAAATTTCCTACACCTGTTTCCTCTGAGAGTAGAATTAATGGCAGTACCTACTTTATTGCAAAGATGAAAAGAGGTTTTGGGCATGAAATGCAAAGCAATACCATGGAAATATTGGACATCCAAAAATGCCTGTCAATTCCTCTGACTTACACCTGCTTTTTAAACTTAGAGAATGCAATTTATTGAGACGAAAGGGAGCTATATTGAGCAAAATAAAAATGTAGATGTAAAGGCATGAATTCTGTTATTTAAAAATATATCATGTGTTATTAATCCTCTGAGCATATAGGCTTGCCATAGATCCAAATGCAATAGTGTTGGCTTATGTGATCATCTTCATATTTATCTAATTCCCACAATCCATCTCTGATGGGTTCAGTGCAAGAACCATCAATATACTTTAGTATAAGAAACTTTCAGATGTTTGGGATGGTATGTCATTGGAATTAAGCAATTCATGTGGTAATACATTTTCTATTAAACTTGCATCAAAATAAATACACATGAGGAACCTAGTGGAAAGAATTCATTATTAGGGAAAATAGGTGCACCAGATGGCTTTTACTTTAATAGATTTATTTTATGAGACAGGATCTCCCTCTGTCACCCAGGCTGGAGTGCAATGGCACCATCATGGCTCATTGTAGCCTTGAACTCCTGGGCTCAAGCAATCCTCCCGCCTCAGCCTCTCAATGTGCTAAGATTACAGGCATGATTACTGTGCCTGGCCTTCCAATGGCTTTTACGCAAAGATTTTTTTTTCCAACTTTGAAATTCTGCATAGAGTCTTAGTACAAATTCTATAACCAATTCATTGAATCTGATTTAATTCATCTATAAATTCATGAAAAGTGCATTTATTGTCCTCCAACTATGTGTTTGACACTGATACAGGCACTCTGTTAACTAACACTATGTAGAAATCATGGAGAAACTATATTGAATTGTAGTGAGGAGAGAGAAAAAAATGTCAACCAATAGTTCCTTGTTACTGTACATTGAGCAATATATTTTATCCCATTACCTTTTATTTGTGTCACTTCCATTCTGCTCTCAGTATGAACAGACAAGGCTAATATTGTTTCCAGTGAAGGCTTGACAGCTATTCTGTTGATTTGTTTGGCATTACATTTGAGCTGCACTCATGCGGCCCAGAATGCTGAAGGATGGCTTGGCTGAAAAGAACGGGCAATATGCCCTAAGGAGAAAGGACAGAATTTGGAAGACTAGAGGAATTTGGAATTAGTACTTGGACATATACGGTCTGCTAAGGATCTGAAAATTCCCACATTGTGGTTTTAGGTAGCTAAAAGGGAAATAACCTTTACCCTCCATGACAATGCCTGGAGCTGCACAGGCTAATTTTAAACATTATGAGCTTTGATATCGCATGATCTAATCCTTGTCTTTGTTATAATGAGCCCTATGTGTTGCTTTGTCAGCAGCCATTTCCACAAACTGTACCCTGTTTTTTTTCTTTGAGAAAATCTACCTTTACCCAGGGGCTGGAACTGACCAAAATTAACCGTAATTTATCATTCAAGCCTTACCCAGAAAGTTGAGATCCTTCAATATACTCGAGTTACAAAATAGTTACATTAGACAGATTCTGCCAGTCCAATTATTATATAGGTGGGGTGACAGATTTCTGGGGCTTTCTGCTCTACCATCTTCCCAGAATCCTCCACTGCTGGTCTATTTTTAACATATACTTTATAATACGTGTTTGTATAAAGACTAAATATATTAATTTTTAATTTATATAAATTCTACCATTTTGCACATTCTGCAACTTGCCTAACATTGTTTTTGAGCCCTGTTCATGATGACTCATGTTGTCCTTGTTACTTATGTTATCTGTTGTATAGCATTCTACCATATGACTGTATTGATGATCGTGTAGGTTATTCCCTGTATTTTGCAATTAAAAATGATATCTCGTAGGTGGTTGCTTTCGAGTGTGTGAGCGTTTTCAAAAAGTGAATAACTAGATGTGAATTCTAGGTCAGATAAAAGTATATACCTTCTCAGTTGTACCAGATATTGCTAAATTCATCTTCACCTTCCGATCCTCTCAAATTACAAATGCGCACATACACACACAGACACACACACAGACACACACACAGACACATACACACTTGATTATTTGAGCCCAAGAGTTTGAGACCAGCCTTGGCAACATGAAAAGAGACTATCTCTACAAAAACTGTTTAAATTAACCGGGTGTGGTGGTAAGCACCTGTTGTCCCAGCTGCTTGAGAGGGTAAGGTGGGAGAATCACTCGAGCCTAGGAGGTTTAGGTTGCAGTGAGCTGTGATCATATCACTGCCTTCCAGCCTGGGTGACAAAGGAAGACTCTACCAATATTAGTTTGTTCTCATGCTGCTGATAAAGACACACCCGAAACTGGGAACAAAAAGAGGTTTAATTGGACTTATAGTTCCACATGGCTGGGGAGGTCTCAGAATCATGGCGGTGCCAAGAGAAAAATGAGGAAGAAGCCAAAATGGAAACCCCTGATAAACCCATCACATCTTATTCACTTATTCACTATCACGATATAGCAAGGGAAAGACCGGCCCCCATGATTCAATTACCTCTCACTGGGTCCCTCTCACAACACATGGGAGTTCTGGGAGATAAAATCCAAGTTGAGATTTTGGTGAGGACACAGCCACACCATATCCTTCTGCCCCTGGCCCCTCCAAATATCATGTCTTCCCATTTCAAAACCAATCACGCCTTCCCAGCAGTCTCGCAAAGTCTTAAGTCATTTCAGCATTAAACCAAAAGTCCACAGTCAAAAGTCTCATCTGAGACAAGGCAAGTCCCTTCCCCCTATGAGCCTGCAAAATCAAAAGTAGATACAATGGGGGTGCAGGTAAATACATTCCTAGATACAATGGGGGTACAGGTATTTGGCAAATACAGCCATTCCAAATCGGAGAACTTGGCCAAAACAAAGGGGTTACAGGGCCCATGCAAGTCTGAAATCCAGCAAGGCAGTCAAATTTTAAAGGTCCAAAATGATTTCTTTTGACTCCAGGTCTTACATCCAGGTCAGGCTGATGCAAGAGGTGGGTTCCCAGGATCTTGGGCAGCTCCACCCCTGTGGCTTTGCAGGGTACAGCCTCCTTCCTTGCTGCTTTCATGGGCTAGCATTGAGTGTCTGCAGCTTTTCCAGGCTCACGGTGCAAGTTGTCAGTGGATCTACCATTCTGGGGTCTGGAGAACAGTAGCCCTCTTCTCACAGCTCCACTAGGCAGTGCCCTAGTAGAGACTTTGTATGGGGACTCCAATGCCACATCTCTCTTCTGCGCTGCCCTAGCAGAGATTCTCCATGAGGGCCCTACCCCTGTAGCAAGCTTTAGCCTGGACATCCAGGTGTTTCCATACATCTTCTAATATCAAGGCAGAGGTTCCCAAACCTCAATTCTTGACTTCTGTACACTGCAAGCTCAACACCACCTGAAGGCTGCCAAGGCTTGGGGCTTGCACCCTCTGAAGCCATGGCCCAAGCTCTGTGTTGGCTCTTTTCAGGCATGGCTGGAGCAGGTGGGACACAGGACACCAAGTCCCTAGGCTGCACCCAGCACTGGGACCCTGGGCCCAGCCCACAAAACCACTTTTTCCTCCTAAGCCTCCAGGCCTGGGATGGGAGGGATTGCCGTGAAGGTCTCTGACATGGCCTGGAGATATTTTCCCCCAGTCTTGAGGATTAACATTAGGCTTCTTGCTACTTATGCAAATTTCTACAGCTGGCTTAAATGTCTCCTCAAAAAATGGGTTTTTCTTTTCTACTGCATCATCAAGCTACACATTTTCTGAACTTTTATGCTCTGTTTCCCTTTTAAAATGGAATGCTTTTAACAGCACCCAAGTCACCTTTTGAATGTTTTGTTGCTTAGAAATTTCTTTTGCCAGATACCCTAAATCATCTCTCCCAAGTTCAAAGTTTCACAAATCTCTAAGGCAGGGGAAACATGCCACTAGTCTCTTTGCTAAGACATAACAAGACTCACCTTTGCTCTAGTTCCCAACAAATTCCTCATCTCCATTTGAGACCACCTCAGCCTGGACCTTGTTCATATCACTATCAATTTGTCAAAGCAATTCAACAAGTCTCTAGGAGGTTCCAAACTTTCCCACATTTTCCTTTCTTCTTCTGAGCTCTCCAAACTATTCCAACCTCTGCCTGTTACCCAATTCCAAAGTCACTTCCACATTTCCAGGTATCTTTTCAGCAATGCCCCACTCTATGGGTGCGAATTTAGCATTAGTTCCTTTTCATGCTGCTGATAAAGACACACCCAAAACTGGGAACAAAAAGGGGTTTAATTAGATTTACAGTTCCACATGGCTGGGGAGGCCTCAGAATCATGGTGTGAGGCTAAAGGCACTTCTTACATGGCAGTGGCAAGAGAAAAATGAGGAAGAAGGAAAAACGGATGCCGCTGATACACCCATCAGATCTCATGAGAGTTATTCACTATCATGAGACTAGCACTGGAAAGACTGGCCCCCATGATTCAATTACCTCACCCTGGGTTCCTCCCACAACAGGTGGGAATTCTGGGAGTTACAATTCAAGTTGAGATTTCAGTGGGGATGCAGCCAAACCATGCCATTGTCTCAAAAAAATAAAATTAAACAAATGATGATAATTTTTTCTTTAAGATGTTCAATGAATTTGGGTCCATTTAAGAAGTGAAAATAATTCCACCACTGTCTTTGCCTCCCCATTAGATTGATTACTAACTAGCTGGAAATGATCAATAAGTGCTTAGACATTCTTTTATTTGTTGGTAAAGAGTTCATGTTAAAAGGAATGGATTTTGAGAGAATTATATAGCTAGCTAACTCTCTGGCATTTTAAGTGTTGAGAAACCAGAGGACGAAGTAGGAACAAATAATCAAATATTTTTTTTAAAAGTCTGATAGATTAGTTACCTCCTTCAAATGTTTTATTCTTTCTGAAAAGCCTTCAATTGTTACTGTTCTGTTTTTGAAATAAGAAATTTTATCATATGCTTTAGACAATGACTTAGACAACTGGCTATAGAGACTGTGTTAGCTGAATTCATCAATTCAAAATAATTTATTGAATGCTTCTTCTGTGCCCGGAAACACACATGGCTGGAGATACAGATATGCTTCTGTTTTGAAAGCCTAAAGGCTTTCATCTGTAAGAGGAGAAAATGTGTAAGCAGCTCATTTTGATTAGTTATTACAAGCGTTTTCATAGAATTATGTATAGAATTTAAAGAGCCATGCACGGAGTGACAGAGTACCATGACTGATGGGAATAAGCAAGGTTTTAAGAGGATTTTGCCTTAAATTTTTATTTTTTAGATGGTGTTTGAGGTGCAATGGCTCATGTGTGAAATCCCAGCACTTTGGGAGGCCGAGGCAGGAATATCACTTGAGCCCAGGAGTTTGAGACCAGCCTTCACAACGTAGTGTGGCCTCATCTCAAAATAATAATAATAATAATAATAATAAAATAAAATAAAAATAAAAATGTAAAGGTAAAAAAAGGTGTTTGTAACAACAATTAGAAAAAAGCAATTTAAAGAAGCAAACTATCTGAACAGATACCTCACCAAGGATGACATAAGAATGACAAAATAGCATATGAAAACATGCTAACCTCATGTATCATTAGAGAATTACAAATTAAAGAAACAGCAAAATACCACTACGCATCTATTATAATGGATAAAACCCACAATTTGACAATACCAAATGCTGGTGAGGATGTAGAGAAATGGGAATTTTCATTCATTGTTGGTGGAAATAAAAAATAGCCACTTTGGGAAAAATTTTGGTAGTGTTTTACAAAGTTTAACATAGTCTTACCAATACAATCTAGCAATTGCAATTCTAGATATTTGCCCAAATGAGTTGAAACTTACGCCCACACAGAATCCTGAATATGAATGCACACAGCAGCCTAATTGCCAAAATTTGGAAGCAACCAAACTGTCTTTCAGTAGGTGAATGAATAAACTGTAGTACATTCAGAGACGAGAATATTATTTAGCACTAAAAACAAACGAGCTATAAAACCATGAAAAGACAAGAAGGAAACCCACTAAGAGAAAGAAGCCAATCAGAAAAGACCACATACTATATAATTTCAAATACATGACATTCTTAAAACTATAAAGTTATAGTGACAGTAAAAAGATCAATGGTTGCCAGGGTTTTGATGGATAGGTGTACAACAAGATTTTGGGGGCACTGAAACTAACTATTTTGTAATATACTATAAGAGTGAACAGATGACACAGTTGAATGATATTATCCATTTGCAAAAATCCATAGAACTACAAACGCAAGGAGTGAAATCTAATAAAGACTAAGGACTTTAGTTAATAATGTATCTATATTGGTTCCTCAATTATAAACAATGTACTACACGAATACAAGATGTTAAAGGTAAGGGAAACTCTAGGGCAGAGGGATAGGAAAGAGTATATGGAAAATCTCTGTACTTCCTGCTCAATTTTTCTGTAAATGTGAAAGTTCTCTAAAATAATTATGCCCATTAGTTTGAAATAGTGATAATTCTATGCCCAATAGGAAAATAAGAAAGGGACACGAATGGAGAAAACAACAGCATTTCCCACCAAACTGGGATCAAAGGACTTAGTGGGTATAAAAAAAGCCTACCAAGTTGAACTATGAGTAGTTCTACGAAATGACATGGGGGAGGACTTGTTTTTGAGTGGGGGTGTCAAATCACAGAAACTTTAACTTGAGAGCTCAGTAATTAGAAATTTGTTGTAATTATTCTCTAAGAGTAATAGAGCAGAGGCATGAAAATAAGATTTTAACTTATAAAATTCTCTATAATTTCCTGTGTTGAGGTGGTAGAGTCTTAAAGGACATTGGTTAGGAGGCCATTGTCTTTGTGCAGGAGACCTTTGTTATTGATTAGCTCAAGTTATGCAGGGGAGGTACAGAAGACACAACACATTGTAGAGAAAGTAGAGGGAAGAGATAGATTCTAAAATAAATTTATTCTGAAACAAGCCAAGACAAATGCAAAGCCAACAGAGAACTTCTTCTTATGCTTTTTTCTCTCTACTGTTTGGATTTAAACACCACCACCTCAAAAGACCCGGGTTTCTATATATTTTAAAACACATTATCTCAGAAATGTGTTAGTAATTGAAATTCAAGCTCTTATAAGTTATGGAGAATACAGTAATGATAAAAATGAAATTAGTCAATAATTTAAATAATAAATTTTTATATTTAAATACTTAAAACTTAATTTAGGAAAAAAGTGACAGTGTATTCTTATAAAATATGTATCTTCTTTCTGACGTATTTATGGGCGAAAGTAGAAAACAAATTTGTACTTGTACAAGTGTTTTTAATATACATGAAAGAAATTATGGTGTAAACATGATAAAAAAGCATTCAGATGTAAGATTATATGCATATATGTTTATAAATTATACATTCTCCTTAATATCTTGAAATTTGGAATTCATAGAGTATACTCTATGTTGAAAGTGAGAGATATTTCAGAAGAGGTGTTGGCATTTTAGAAATGCTATAAATATTAATGAGCTTGGCTACCAGTTAGCTGGAAGGACGAGTAATTCCAGAGGTGGATGGTAAGTGGTTGGGAGCCTAAGGAGGAAAATGAATGTATTTCAGATACTGATAAAATCAAGATCTAAAAATATTTTGGCAGTGTGCTAAAAGAGTGAGTCAGAAATTAGCAATAAAATTTAATAGGGCAAAACATATGTCTGCTAAACAATCTGGTAGTTTCAAGGTAGGAGAGAGGTGAATGAATATCAGAAGCAAATAATAAAAAGTGTTAAGTTTCCAGTCAATGGTAATTTCAGCAAAAATCAATACTAATGGATTACTAAATCAGTCTAAAATTGATCTGGAAGTTTGGTACCCAGAGAATATTTGGCAAAACTTTCCCGTATTGGACAGGCCACACTACTGTTGGGTCTGGGTATGGGTCATTTTCAAGGACACAGTAAAATTAAATCTGCTTAATGGTTATCATTTAGAAAATACAAGATTAAGGCCCATAAAGCATAGGTGAAAGAAGCAATTGCTTTTTCAGTGAGACAGCCTCAGATAGTAAGCAAGAGCTATCTTTGAATATTGGAAGTGAACTAGGCTTACCTTTATTGGACTTAAATGATAGAACTGGAACCACAGGAAGAAAGCTTCTTGAGGATAGAAATCAGCTTAGCAAAGGAAAACTTTCTAAGCAGTAATAAGGAAAGGGATGTCTTAGGAGAGAGTGAATTTCATATCATTTGAGTTTATGAGAAGAGCAGCGTTTTTTATTTTTTTTGGAGTGATGTATATATTGCATAAAGAACCTTTCTATTTCTGGGCATTAATTAGAATGCTAAAGTAAATTCTACAGAAGAGAAGAAGAGTGACAAAGTCCATGGTTGATGTAGGACTCATATTTATAAGCTACAAGTGGTTAAACAAACAAGCAAACGAGAATTGGGTCAAATTCAGCAACACATTCAGTTCCACTTAAGTGGTGGATGTGTGGTGATTGAATGTTAGAACATATTGAAAGGATTTAAAAGATATCATTGACTCTACCATACGAGTCATAGGATTGATCTCAGAGACAAGGATATGACCAGAACTGGGGTCACCAGATAGAGAGAACCCCAAGAGGAGGAAGTAGCAAATGCCATGAGGATGCAGTATCAGTGTAACCACCTTATGGGTTCTTCCTGCCCACTGAATAGACAAAATCAATCCACTGAGACCATGGTATTGCAGTTAAAGTGAAAGTGTAATTAACATGAGTCTGGCCACTGTATGTGGGAGACAGAGTTATTACTAAAATCAATCTTGCAGAAGGCTTGGAGGTTAGGTATTCTTCAAAGATAGCTTGATGGGCAGAGGCCCAAGATATGGGTGCTGCTGATTGGTTGGGGATGGAATCATAGGGGTGTGAAAAATGGTACTCCTGGCTGAGTCTGTTTCTGGGTGGGGGCCGCAGGACTGGTTGAGGCAAGGATAGATCCTGGTTGGACCATCCAGTTGTCAGAAATGCAAAAGCCTGAAGGCATTTCAAAAGGCCAATCTTAGGTTAATTACAGAAGAACCTGAGGAAGTTACAAATATTATGACCTCCAGAATAATGGCTGGTAATCATTTAACTAAGCCTGAATCTTAGCAGAATTCAGGTCCCTCTCCACCTCCTAACCTGGTGGCCTTTCATTAGTTTTACAAGGGTGGTTTAGTTTTGGGGAAGGGCTACCATCATTTAAACTATAAACTAAATACTTCCCTAAGTTAGCTTGGCTCATGCCCAGGAATGAGCAAAGACAGCCAACCTGTGAGGCTAGAAGCAAGATGGGGTCAGCCATGTCAGATTTCTCTTACTGTCATGATTTTTGCAGAGGCAGTTTCATCAGTAGACTTAAGCACAGACATACAGAATGGTGAGGTAGACCTTATTATTCAGTTGAATTACATGTCGTTAAAGTAAAATCACATATGGAGATTTTATTCTTTATCAGCTCCATCCTATATAGTCAGGCTAAGGAAAACAAAACAAAAACAAAAATATCCTCCCTCTTCTCAAGAAATCCATCATCTCCTGGCAGAAGGAGTTCTGCCAAAATATGAATATAATACCACTTCTAGTTTTGAGCATATGCTAGGCAAATACTAATGACAGGCACTGTATTACGCCATTCTGGTTTTGCTATAAAGAAATACCTGAGACTGGATAATTTATAAAGAAAAGAGATTTAATTGGCTCACCATTCTGCAGGCTGTACAGGAAACATGGTTTCTGGTGAGACGTCAGGAAGCTTCTACTCATGGCAAAAGATCAAATGAGAGCTTGCACATCACATGGTGAAAGCAAGAGAGAGAGTGGAGGGGGAGCTACTACACGCTTAAACCACCAGATCTCATGAGAACTAACTCACTATCACTAAGGCAGCACCAAGCTGCCATGAGGAATAAGTCCCCATGATCCAGACACTTCCCACCACACCACCACACCACCGGCACTGGGGACTACAATTCAACATGAGATTTAGGTGAGGACAAATATCCAAAGCCTATCAGGCACTATGTATGATAAAAGCCCACATGATCTGGGCTAATCTTTTTAGTCCTCTGAATTACGTATCATTATTAGCCCAACTTCCCCAGACTGGAAACAGAGACCCAGAGAAGTTATGCAAGGTATTTTAGGTTCACAGTTAGAATGAGGTAGAGCTGGACTCACACCTATAAAGTATAAAGGGAGAAAACATCCAGGTCTTTTTTACCTATCAGTTCATAAGTCCAACATTAATGTTTTTAACTGAGTTGTGATGCCTTTATGAAACCCACAAAGGTACATATGACCTTTTCAAAGTCTACAAAGACCCAATTTTCCTTAAAATAAAATACAACTATATCACTAGGGCCAAAAAGAGTGCTATGGACTAGTAAAAAAACCATCATTTAAAATTTTAGGCCAAGCATGTTGGCTCACACCTGTAATCCCAGCACTTTGGGAAGCCGAGGCGGGCAGATCACCTGAGATCAGGAGTTCGAGACCAGCCTGGCCAACATGGTGAAACCCCATCTCTACCAGTAATACAAAATTAGCCGGGAGTGGTGGTGTGTTCCTGTAGTCTCAGCTACTTGTGAGGCTCAGGCAGGAGAATCGCTTGAACCCGGGAAGCAAGGTTGCAGTGAGCTGACACCTATGGCTGACTAATTCCAAAGCCCATGCTGCTAAATGCTATGCTAGAAAGAAAACTCTAATGCTAATGCAATGGGTATGCTAGGCAGGAAGAATCTAGATGCAGGGAGATCTATTTCAACATCTAGCCATGAGGGAATGAATGTCAAGTTTTAGATTCAAGGAAGAGCAATGATAGACAAAAGGGCCCATATGAAATCTAAGGCAATGTAATTATATCAGTCATTAAGAATACAAAAAGATTACAACTATTGAAAGATCTTAAACCATGAATAATTAAAATCTCAGACACATATTTTCTGACTATTTCAAGAACTATAATACTGTCCTAATGTCACCTTTAGTAAAAGGCAGGCTTCTAAATAAGAGGAGAGGAATGAGACTTTATGTGGGAAACAGGACAGTTATTAATGTTATTAACTATTAGTTATTTATTCACATACTAGCTTAGAAAAATCTTGAAAATGAAGCTGTGGGAAAAGTTCTACAGTTACCTTGTAACATGTAAAAAATAATTTCATATTTTTGCATAAAGCGAGACCATTTGATCATGTGGTATAAATCTAAAGCTGAAAAAGAAACTAATTAAAAACAAAAAGTTACTCGATGCTGAGATTTAATTTTCAAACCAACTGCTAAAGTCAAAATTAAACTTTAGCAATCCTATTACACTCTTTGTCTGCTTAATGTTTTTAAGAGAAAGTCTTTATAATTTTTGAAATTACGAATCCGTGTAATATACCTTGATGTAAAAAATACTTGTGGATAGATGTTTAAAAATCAGTCCATTGTTTTATAACATAAAAGAAGGGTTACCTTCATTAGTTTAGGTAGAAAATTTCTCAATAACCATAATGATGGATCATTTTTCTCTGAGAGAGAAAATTTTATTTTAAAAGTGGCTGCTGTAATTTTACAGGAAAATAAGAGATCTTTTTAAATGATAATTCTAGCTTATTACCATTTGAACAGCCTTTCTAACAGCCAAAGGAAACTGTATCTTCATCTTTTATTTCATAAATCCACAGTTGCCAACACTGTGCCCATACATATAGATGGAATGCAATTTCATAAATCTTAATTTGTCTTGAATAATGAAAGCCTGTGACTTCAGCACAAAATATCTCCAGAAACTAAAAATGGAATGTTGCTCGTCTTTTTAAACTGTCTCTCAAATTGTCATCTTCATGTTTTGTTTACTGACATAGAAAACCAATTTGAGAATAAATGTTAGAGAATACTGTGGGATGTGAATAAGAGATAAAAGGCTTCTTGAATCCTAGATTCACCCAGGGGTAGAAATCTATAAAATGGCACAATTCCAGCAAAGGAAATTAAAGGCCAAGCAGTTGGGTACCATAAAAAAGCCATAAATTCTGTGATGCGAAAAAAAAAATAGAGAGAAATTCAATAGCAGAATTTTACATTGTGGTGATATATAAAAATGAAAAACAACCATGGAAGTTAGTAAAAGAGAGTAACTCCAAATCATCAAATATAATTGAAGCTACAATGAATGAACACTGGTGAAATCCATAACACGGCAAAGTATAAAGGAAGAAATCATCCAGGTCTTATTTACCTCTCAGTTTGCAAGTCCAGCATTAACGATTGTAACTAAGCTGTGATGCCTTTACGAAACCTACAAAGGAATATATGACTTTTCAAAGTCAATAAAGTCTCCATTTTACTTTAAATAAAATACAAATATATCACTTGGACCAAAAAGAGTGCTATGGACTAGTAAGTATATATATAATTTATATATATATCATTTATATATATATATCATTTGTGTATATATAATATATTACATATAATATATTATATTATATGTTACATATAATATATTATATTATATGTATATAATATATGTATTTTATATATAAATATTTAAAATTTATATATAAAATATAATTATATATACATAAAATGTGTATATATAATATATATAAATTATATATATTATATATAATTCGTATATTATATATTATATATTATTTATATATATTATATATAATATATAATATAATATATATAATTTTTACTATTCCATAGCACTTTTTTGGTCCCAGTGATATATTTGTATTTTATTTTAAGGAGATATATATACATATATATGTGTATATATATATACATATATGTGTATATATATACGTATATATGTATATATATACGTATATGTGTATATATATATGTATATATGTATATATATACGTATATACGTATATGTGTGTATATATACACACATACGTATATATACATATATGTGTATATATGTATATACGTATATGTGTGTATATACACACACATATACGTATATGTATATATGCACATATATACACATGTGTATATATACACACATATATACATATGTGTGTATATATACACACATATATACGTATATATGTGTTTATATACATATATGTGTATATATGTATATAAAAATTTTAAATTTTATATATGTATATATGTATATATACACATATATACACATATGTGTGTGTATATATGTATATATACACATATATACACATATATGTGTGTATATATATATACATATATACATATATAAAATTTAAAATTTTAGGCCAGGTGCAGTGGCTCTTCCTGTAACCCGAGCACTTTGGGAGGCCAAGGCAGGCGGATCACCTGAGATCAGGAGTTCAAAACCAGCCTGGCCAACATGGTGAAACCCCATCTCTACTAAAAACACAAAATTAGCTGGGAGTGGTGGGGCACGTGCCTGTAGTCCCAGCTACTTGTGAGGCTGAGGCAGGAGAATCGCTTGAACCTGGGAAGCAGAGGTTTCAGTGAGCCGAGATGGCACTATTGCACTCCAGTCTGGGCAACAAAAGCGGAACTCCATCTCTAAAATAAAATAAATACAATTTTAGATAGCTGGATTTGAATGGAGACTGCAGTTTGGATTTGTGACACAAAGATAAAACTTAGATTTTAATTTCATTCAGGTAGAATGAGAGCTAGGAAGAAACTCCTCACATGATTCCATGATCCTCTGTTACTCCTTTAGGTGATGTGGGCATTCTCTAGGACAAAATAACTCTATTGAGGTTTTATGATCATAGCTGTCCTTAGGTAATGTAAGACGTTCACTCTTCCCCCACCCCCCCCCCCATTCTTCAGAGTTTTGCTGGGACCTTTTTAACTTTTGGTATTCTCTATCCTTTACTCAATTCAAGATGTTCATAAATGCACACAAGTGTCCAAAAATATAAATTTGTTCTACTTGTATGGGCCACTTGACCACTATAAACTCCACCATAAATCTACCTCATCATTTTAATAAAACTTTGCTGTAGCTTTTCCAGCATTAGTAATTCACCTTCTATCTATAACATGTCTATGACAAAGTCAAAAATATTTTTAAAGATAATCAAACAGAAATGTGAAAAGTCATACATCTACTAAAAAGCCTAAAATTAAAATGACTGAAAACACCAACAGTTAGAAAGGATGAGAATCAAATAGAAATCTAATACGGTGCAGGTGGAAGAACATATTGGTATAACCATGTTGGACAACCATTTGGTAGTATCTAGTAAAGATACTCATGCATATATTATCACTAACTTTTCTATTAGTAGGCATAAACCCAAGAAAGCCATGTCAATGTGCACCAAGAGAGATGTACAGAAAATGCTTACATTAGCACTGATTTTAAAGGTCAAAGACACAAAACACCCAAATGATCTAAATCCAATGGATAACTTATAAAAACCTGTAAATCTGTACAATGGTATAATATACAGCAATAAAACTAAATAAAGTACTGCTATATGCCACTGCTTTTACAAATGTCACAACTGTAATATTGAGCAGAATAAACTAGATTTGAAATGAAAAAGACCACAAAATTGTGGTTCCATTTATATAGATTTCAAAAACAGACCCAACTAATTTATGATGATAGAAGTCAGATGAGTGATTACCTTTGAGGAGGAGGTAGGTCGTGATGGAGGGGAGGCATGACAGGTGTTCCACTTGGATTCTACTGTATAATATGGATGGTGAATACCTGAATGTTACTACTGTGTGTAAATTCCCCAAAGCTGTGTGTATGCTTGTTATCTATCTATCTATCTATCTATCTATCTATCCACATATAAATACAGCTGATCCTTTTTAAAGGAAAGAATTAAACACCTAGAATGCCAACAGATAAGAATGACAATGTGAACCATGGTGGTGGAGGTATTGATGATGGTGGTGATGGTGAAGTGAAAACCTTCTGCTCTGTAAGAAGGTATCACATATAATGTATAATTTGAATATAAAAAACTGTCTACATATGGTAGTTGAGAGCTTGAAACTCCTGTTTTAGGTAGACATAGATTTAGGTACAGCTTCTACTACTTACCAATTATGAGATGTTAAGTTGTAGAGATACTATATAATGTCAGCTGTTTCTTCATTTGCAAAATTGTGCTAGGGTGAAGATTAAATTGGGTAATCCATTTAAATGTCTTGTATTGATGTCAGTATTTATTGCTATAAATTATCATCATTGTTGTCTTATCTTGATTATCAATATTGCTATTACTGTAGCTAAAAGCTAGGCAGATGATAATTTTGGGGATAAGAGTTAGATTTCACCTTTGGGAATAAGAACTGGCTATGTAAGCAGATGAAGTTTCAAGTGTCCATATAAGCATTTATATACACTTTGTAAAAAATATCTTTTTTACCAGCATTATGTTTTTAAAAATTGTGTCATCAAAATTTACATAAGGACAAAAATTGCAAAAGTTGGGCAATAAACATGTTATACCCTCCCAAAGAGCTAAAACAACTGTAAACACCCTAATTATGCCTTTTCATTTCAACACTTAGCTTGTCTATTTAGTTTAGAGGAACATATGATTGAGATGGATGATTCACCAACATATGCATGCTTTATGTTTTTATCACTTTTACATCAACTGCTTCAATGTTCCTAAGAACTAACACTTCTTTATGACTAATGCCATAATTGGTCTTACTTCTAACTCAATTTTATAAAGTAATAAGGTTAACATGCAATAAGCTATTCATTTACTATACAATGCAATTCTGATGAGCTGGTAAAAATAATGTAGGTTAAACTGTTGGATGGCAGGCAGCACCCTTAAGTGGTAAGCTGAAATGATCTTTCACCTGTTGCTCTTTAAAAGTTCTAATGTAATGTATTCAAAACAGTTTATCGTACCAAATACAATCTACAAAATACATTTTATGTCTCAACATAACAAATAGAACGTGGTATGCATACACAAGTCAAACTGACAAATATTGAGGACCACCTGATTGATTTTTGTCTGTCATTTCTCTGTTTCTTAGTTACTTTTTGCCTCTAGTGAGTTATATTAAAACCTATAAGGGCCAAGACAAGTATGATAGGTTACTTATAGTTAAGACAACAGAGCGTGTACAGGAAGGGAATGATATTTCGTCTTACACAGATTTTGAATAAAGAAAGCTGGGGATAAATTTACTTGAAATAAAACTTTAAAAAAATTCTGTGAAGGCCCACATGAGGAAAGAGGATATAAAGATCTAATCTGAGCTACAGAAGTAGCCCTGTTCTCTTATAATCATTAGGACTAATGTTATAGTCCTATAATTAGATGCTTTCTACAATTTTACTTCATCATTAGTGAATTTCTGACTTAATTTGTAGTTTTTAAAATATTATCTGTATTAATAAAGTAGACTGCTATACTGGTATGTTTCCATACTTTGTATATAGAAAATACATAGGGACATCTATCTGATATTTAAGACTACAAATTGAAAATGATACCACTTGGATCTACTCTAAAATACATTTTTTTTGTTTTGATGAGAGATAAGGGTGGAAAGAGCATGATCAATATTATTAATAACCTAGTTCAAAATTTTCTAAAAAATAATTGAATTTTCATTTTCATCACATGCAATAGTTTGCTGTTGTTAAACAATTAACTACATTCCTATTATACAGTTTTTACTATTTTATAACATTGAGTAAGTCTCTTGGCTCTGTTGAGTCTCAATATACTCACCTCCAAAATGTGTACAATAATAGGCACATGATAAGCTTTTGAGAAGATAAAATGTTAAAACTATTAAATCATTTAGCATGATGCTTAGCCAATATTTAATAGAGCTCATTTATATTTCATGGTCTCCCTTTCTTTCTTCTTTCTTTCCTTCCCTGTTTTAAATACCCTTCCCACTTTTCTTCTTTCTATGCATATGGGGAAAGAGAAAAAAAATACATAGCATTGTTAAGCATCAGGTTGTTCATATTTAATAATTTAAGAAAAAAATTAGAAAAGATATTTCAAAAGGTTCACAGATAATTGAAAACCCATTTTTAAATGGGAAAGTTCATCTACCATCTCTCAAATATAATTTTTCCAATATATTCAGTGTAAGGAAATCAGTAACAAATGACATAGGGAATAAAGATCCACTTGTCCTTAGCAAACACAGGGGGCAAGCAGATTTGTGAAGGCTGCTAATGATTGCGGTCAGTTGCCTGCAAATCATAACGGCCAAGGTCAGAAGTGAAATAACTTCCAAAGTGGTAACCTGGAGAGACTTCAAGTAGAAAGAGCAAAGTTGAATTGCACTTATCACCATGGTGGTGCCCATGAAAAGAGACTATTTTCAGCAGGTGGAAATGTACACCCTCTCCGTCCAAAACCAGAGTTTCACCAGTATGAAACAATAGTAATCAAAAAACTTTTTGTATTTCACCCTAATGCTCCTTCATTTCCAAAAAATATATATTAGTTATTCATTGTTTTATATATGTAGATAAAATTATATATACATAAAATTATATATACATATGAAATTTTTATATATGATTAGAGAAACTTTTTGTCAAATTCCCTGCTACCCCATACCCCTTCCTGCAAGGGTAATCAGTGCATGAATTTTAAATTAACCTTTGTTAAACAGCATTACACCTGTACTCTGGGGGGCTTTCATTTTGCATAAAAGGCCAAAATTGACACATATTTTTTCTTAAAAGAATAGACTTTAAAGTCTGTTAACCTTAACTTCAATTTTAATGCAATATTTTACAACATAAAACATGACTGTAAGAAAATGTCATGCTACTCTGAAATATGAACCCCCAAAATAAAATGACCCTTCCAGACGTTGGATGGCATTTTTAGGAAACGTTTAATGTGGTTTATGAGTCAGCCTCTTGACTTCAAATGAAACTTCAAGGTTTTTAGAGTTGTTTCTCAATTCTCAAAAATGCTATATTTTTAATAATGATCGATGTTAAGCCAAACTTAACACTGGCTCAAATTTAAGGAACTAAAATTTTGTTTTTCTTAGTGAGAATATTCCAATTGCAATTCATGTTATCATTTATGCCTATGGAGTTGAGGAAACGCTGGCCCAATACATGGCTCTTTGGCATTTGAGAAAACAACAGAAACAAGAAGCTTTCACTCTGACCTTCTTCCACTTTATCCCAGGAAACATCATAAAACTCAGAAAGAATTTTCTGACTTTCCACTAATGCTGATCATTAGACCCTCATTCAGTAGAAATCTTCCCTAGACCAAAAAGAAAGGAACATCCTTTTCTCTGAAGACACAGGGACACAGAGAAGAATCTAAATAAACAGGTCTCACCGAGTTCCTCCCAGTTTATTACCATTAGATCATAGTTGTTTTAATCCAATCATACTTCTCCATGACTATCCATTCATTCATCAAAACTAACATAAAAATAAACAGGGTTTACAATTTTGGGGGGTTCTTCATTTCTTCATAAAATCTCCCATGTCATGTAAAATTTATATTAAATAAACCTGTGTGCTTTACATTTGTTAATTTGTATTTCATTATGAGGGCCTTGGCCATGAATCTAGCAATGTGTGAGGAAAAGATCTTTTTCTCCCTTACAAAGCCATTATATAGGTTCTTAATACCTAAAGAATATAGAAAGAAAGGCATATGGTTCTGCACTGAAGAATTTCAATCCCTCTATCCAATGTCTGTATATTCTCTATTTAGCCCTTAATTTGGTTATCCACTCTCTAGTTGAATATCCCCAAGTTAAGGAGAAGCTAAGAAATACTCTAATTTGTTAGTATAAATGTACTGCTAAAGAAAAAGTTCTTTCTTACCTTGAGATCTCTGTAATTCCCATACAAAATAGTTGTTAAGAACAGTCTTTACAATAGCACGTGTAGGTTAAATCAATGGTAGGCTGGTAAATTATTAACAATTGACACTTAGGGAGGGAGTAGTTTATAGTATTTGCCAATTTTCTGTGGTGTTAATACATCATTTAAGGATAATTTCTGGCTACCTACATGACATTGGGTGAGGTGGAACATTATCCATTCTTGGAAGGTATACTAGTCCTTTCTCATGCTGCTAATAAAGACATACCCAAGACTGGGCAATTTATAAATGAAAGCAGTTTAATGGACTCACAGTTCCACATGGCTGGGGGAGGGAGGCCTCGCAATCATGGGAGATGATGAAGGAAAAGTAAAGGGACGTCTTACATGGTGGTAGGCAAGAGAGGTGGTACAGGAGAACTCCCATTTATAAAACCACCAGATCTTGTGAGACTTACTCACGATCACAAGAACAGTATGGGGGAAACATACAGTTCGGACACAGCCAAACCATATCAGGAGCACTTAGCAGGTGTCTCTAGCATACCACTGGTTAAATCTCAACTCTAATATTGTACATAGAAACTATGTTATCTGAGATAATATATTTAAACATTTTTATATTTCCCTTTTCTCAGTCATAAAGTGATATAAAAGGGCATCTTTATTCTATGTTGAGAAGTAAATGCTCTGAATCCTCCCACACATTACAATGCTATGTAGGTACTTATTATTCTCAATATTCTACTCATCCGCTGTTGCCTAAAACAGAATGCTTCAGATCCTCCTTCTATGTTATGGCTATGCAAATATTTAAATCCAGGTATTGTCCTTTCTCTAAATTACCCCTTTTGAATGATAAACCTCATTTTGTTATTTTTAGTTATTCAAAAGTATATTTCTATGTACTACTCACATCCCTTAAATAGGCCACTCAAAAACAAATTCTACATTATAGCTTACCCCACATATGTCAGATGCCAATATTTTCATGATAATTCAGTTTGTTGCTTCTCCTGAAGAAACTGGCAACAATGAGCTAGACTGACCTTTTAACATTAGGTACATACACAATCCAACACCCCTCCTTTATCTAGAATGCTGGCTATGTCACTGACACACACTGTTTGCATGGCTCTCATAACTAGATTTCAATTTGAGTACTCTGAATTTAGTAGATGTTTGTCTAATAGAGGGCACTCAGAAGTAAACATAGCATTCCAGGTGTAATATAAGGAGGTCTCGGTAAAGCAAGACCAATATTGCCTTTGTACTGAACACTAAATTTTTGGTGGCAGGAACGAAATTTACCACATTTTATTTTTCCATCATTTAAAAAGAAAATTGCTCTCCTGGAAATAATTCTTCTATTTTTTTCTAAGCAATTATTTTTGTATAGTTTTAAAAAATATTTCTTAAGTTTAATATAATGTACTTGAAAATAGAGAATGCATTTTCTTAACATAAATGAAAAATCTGACAAGTTGTGGATCTATTAAAGATTGTATTTGTAACCAAAAAAAAAAAAAAGCAACAATGAAAACAAATAGAGGCCTGGATAGCTTCATAGGTGAATTATAGCATGCAATTAAGGAAGAATTAATAGCAGTCTTTCCCAATTCTCCTTTAAAACATAGAGGAGAAATGGGCTCTTCCAAACTTATTTTATAAGAGCAACACAATACAGATAATAAAATTTGAAAAGGACATACTAGAAAGAGAAAATGACAGACCAATATCCCTCAGGAAGATAGATGCAATAATCCTCAACAAAATATCAGCAAATAAATCCAGCAATATATTAAAAGTGGGTTTATCCAGGAATGCAAACTTCATTCCACATGAGAAAAATCAAATTATGTAAGTTGCGAAATCAACAGAATAGATGAAAAAAAATTACTATCTCATTAGATACAGAAAAAAAATTTTAGAGTTCAGTATCATTCATGATTACACTCTCAGTAACTTGGAATAGAAGAGAAATTGCTTAATTTGATGAAGGGCATTAGAGAAAACCTACACCTAGCATTATAATTAACGATAAAACAAATCTCTCAACTGTTGGGGAAAAAATCCAGTACAAATAATTCAAAGTATATTTCCAAAGCTGAACATAAAATAGATATGAAGATTTAAAAAAACAATTAATTTAAAACAATAAATGCATACACAGACAAGTTCTTTTCAAAATTGGTTATAAGAAAAAATGTAATATCCTACATATATTTAGGCAAAATAAGTAAAGAAACTACAGCTGTTCTCAGACTTCTCCTCTGAAACACTTAAATCCAGAAGGCAGCAGAGAAATTGACTTCAAAGTTTAGTCAGAGGAGTTGAATCAGCCTTAAATAAGGAACTCCTTCTGTTCAAAGTTAAGGAAAAAAGAGAAAGTTCTTTTAAATATTCAGAATTACTTCTAAAAAGAACAATAGAGTGACTTAATATAGAAAGGATATCTTGGTTTACTTTTGGTCTTGGGTTTACATTAGAAAATATTTACCTATAAGTAAATCTGTATAGGAGTGTAATTTTTATAGAATTACCATATTTGCAAGGATAAAGGTCATTTTTGCATAATAACTGCACTTAAGCTTTAGAATCAGACGCTTGTCATTTAGATATGGCTCCTATGTGGATTTGCTGAATTACATCCATTTTCTGAATTGAGAACCAAAAGTAAGCATATCAGCTGAGGGTAAATTTTATGAGAGCTGTATTCTCAACAAGCATATATATGCATTTCTCCCAGCAAATGATCTATCATTTTGTATCAATAATAATTGGTTTACTTGAAGAAACCAAGGTTTTTTATTCTAATTCTTCACACTCACTATTCTATTTCTATTTTCTTTCTGCTGGTACTTGTTTCTCTAACATCCCTCACATACCTGGCTGTATTAGTCTGTTCTCATGCTGCTAATAAAGACGTTCCCAACACTGGGTCACTTATAAAGGAAAGAGGTTTAGTTGACTCACTGTTCCACCTGGGTGGGGAGGCCTCACGACCATGGTGGAAGGCAAAGGAGGAGCAAAGTCATGTCTTACGTGGTGGTAGGCAAGAAAAAGTGTGTCAGGGGAACTCCCCTTTATCAAACCGTCAGATCTCATGAGACTTATTTACTATGACAAGAACCACATGGGAAAAATCCACCCTTATGATTCAACTTCCCCCAACTGGATCCATCCCATGACATGTAGGAATTATGGGAGCTACAATTCAAGATGAGATTTGGGTGGGGACACAGCCAAACCAGATCACCAGCCTTCAGAAGCCTTCAATGGTACCTCACCCATCATTTGTGTAATCTATTTATTTTCTATATTATTGAATAAATGCGAGCTTTAAAATAACATGTATAAATTATCAGAAATGTAGAATGAAGAAGAAAATTTTCAAAATATATTCTATCATTCAGGAAACAGCAAAATAAACTCTTAAAATTTTTGGCATATTTATACCATCTATTTTTTTCTCAGTGATTATTAAACTAAACTACTATTTTTACCACATAAAGCAATAGTTCCAACTATTTCTCCAGCATAATGCCCTCTTTTCTACCTAACTCTTCCTTACATTTCACCTACATAGTTCTCCAAATATACAAGTTATTTCTTACCCCCAAATCTTTGCTTTTGAGAATACCTTTGTATAATCTATCCCTCATTTGCTGGCTAAGCGCCACGTACATTTCTTAATAATTATTTTACCTTGTTCTATTAAATTTATGAATAGTAGTTTTAGCTAAATCATCATTTTTTTTTTCTATTCTAATTCAAGCATCTGAACAACAGAGGCTATCAACCTTCCTAATCAATACCTAGGGCAGAGGCTTAGAATATAGTAGATACTTGAGTCCACTTGCATTAAGAGATAAATGAAGAGGATTAGAATCAAATATAGGCACCAAAATATATCAAACTAAGTCTGTGAAAAATAAGTAAAATCCACACACATGTTTAATCCTGTCCATCGAAGCCCTATTCCCATTGTATTTTATGTCTCTGGCTTATGAGAAGTTTTTGCATTTTTTTTTTTTGAGACAGAGTCTCACTTTATCTCCCAGGTTGGAGTGCAGTGGTGCAATCTCAGCTCCCTACAACCTCCATATCCTGAGTTTAAGTGATTCTTCTGCCTCCACCTTCCTAGTAGCTGGGATTACAGGTGCATGCCACCACGCCCGGCTAATTTTTGTATTTTTAGTAGAGACGTGGTTTCACCATATTGGCCAGGCTGGTCTCAAACTCCTGACCTTGTGATCCACCCAAAAGTGGCCTCCCAAAGTGCTGGGATTACAGGTGTGAGCCACTGCACCTGGCCCAGTTTTCCATATTTTTGTGAAAGCTGGCATCCCATCATGGACCACGATGTCCATGAGATTAGAGACTGAGAATATTTTTTTTTATTTTTCCAAACAGGTTGGCTTCAGAGGGTACCCACCCAAGCATCAGACATATTGGGGCAAGTTTCTTATGTAACATTTGTCTTACATATTTCTTCCTCACTCTCACCTATTTTGGATACCAAATTTTAAAGAAACTACAGCATCCCACAGCCCCTTTATCCCTGAAAAGATAGTATAAATTGTGTTAGAAACTTAGGAGAACAGACCTTCTGGAGGCCAGAAGCTGCAACAGAGGATTTTTATTAGAAGTTATGTAGACAGGTTCTCTTATGCCTCCCAGCTTCGCTGTGCCTTGACTCTGTCATCTTGTTTATTGGGCATGTTTTCACATTTGGCCTTTCCTAATTGCCTCATCCTGTCACCTGTCACCCAAACCCCAACCTACAGGAAGAAGGGAATCCCTTCTACAATGCCAACAAAGTATCACTTGTGGGCTTTTGCCAAATCACTTGTCACATGGCACAGGGTACTGCAGTTGTTGTTACTGTTTACTTGTCTGTCTGACCTGCGAGACAGCAGAGTTCTTTATGAAACCTGAATGTGCTTTACTCAGCTCTCTCTTTCCAGCATCTGACACTGTATCTGGGGCACAGCATATCTCCTTTCTGCTCACTCCCCTAGCAAACATTTCCTCCCTGGACTTCTCCAGGGAAGAGTGAAATTTAATCACAGATCATATAAGGCAAAGTCGCCAGCCCTACTGCTATGAGTGGAAGGCCACAACAAGGCTGAGTAAACCCATAGAGAGACTGTGACTTCGTCAGTTCAAACTTCTGTGAGCTTTTTCCAATCCCAAAAGGTGTCTGGATGCTTGATATTTGAGCTTGATTCTGTGATTTAAAGAAACCCCATCCATGTAAGAAAGGGTCTTCCTCTGGGAAAAACAAAAAGAAAATCAGTGTTTTACCAAAACTGTCATTAATAAGCTAACCCATTCTGTTACTTACCAATGACATGTTTTGAAGTCAGTCATTTTTCATTTTTGGATCTCAGTTTTGTATTTGGCAATGAAAGCGGTTGAAAAAAAAATCTTCTAATCTCCTTTTAGCTCTAACTTTCTATGATATAGGGTAGGTAAATTGTCTACATAATATATACACAATTAACTTCTTTCCAAGCTCGAGATATAGGTCATAATAAATAACTTGCCTTTGTGTTAGAGTTTCACCCCTCCCACCTTTTAAAGAGTTTTCAAATATAATTAGAGTTACATTTTCTGTTTACCATCACAAAGCTTCTGTCAAGTAGGAAAGATAAATTTTTATTCATA